>NW_027362768.1:294574592-294674592 GCF_046119375.1 Phyllobates terribilis | reverse complement strand
GGGGTGCTTTGCTGGTGACACTGTTGGGGATTTATTCAAAATTGAAGGCATACTGGACCAGCATGGCTACCACAGCATCTTGCAGTGGCATGCTATTCCATCCGGTTTGCGTTTAGTTGGACCATCATTTATTTTTCAACAGGACAATGACCCCAAACACACCTCCAGGCTGTGTAAGGGCTATTTGACCAAGAAGGAGAGTGATGGGGTGCTACGCCAGATGACCTGGCCTCCACAGTCACCAGACCTGAACCCAATCGAGATGGTTTGGGGTGAGTTGGACCGCAGAGTGAAGGCAAAAGGGCCAACAAGTGCTAAGCATCTCTGGGAACTCCTTCAAGATTGTTGGAAGACCATTTCCGGTGACTACCTCTTGAAGCTCATCAAGAGAATGCCAAGAGTGTGCAAAGCAGTCATCAAAGCAAAAGGTGGCTACTTTGAAGAACCTAGAATATAAGACATATTTTCAGTTGTTTCACACTTTTTTGTTAAGTATATAATTCCACATGTGTTAATTCATAGTTTTGATGCCTTCAGTGTGAATGTACAATTTTCATAGTCATGAAAATACAGAAAAATCTTTAAATGAGAAGGTGTGTCCAAACTTTTGGTCTGTACTGTATATATAAAATTATAATTTGTGTGTGTATGTATGTTCTTGATGTCTGGTATTAGCTGCAGTGCTGACGTCACGTTGACAGCACTGCAGTCAATCAGCGAGCTCACGGCTCTGCCTGTGTAAACTGAATGTTGCGCTCAGAGCTGCTGAGCTCACTGATTGACTGCCACGCTGTTGACATGAGGGTGGCGGCGACTCAGTATTGGACGCAGGGACAGTGAAAAATAGATGAAATTGAGGGTAACTGACTAGAATTATAATTCTGCTCATTTTCTTAGGAAACCAATTGTTCCCCAAAAAGAACCATCTCCACTATTGGAAAAGAAGATCCAAGATTTAGAGGCAAAATTTGCAGAACTGGAAGGTGCAGATGATGATATTGAAGACATGGGAGATGATGACGGAGAGATGATGGATTCCTCCTCTCTTCCGCCGCTCCAGACTCCAATGGCCGGTGAATTAGATCTCATACAGTACCCTCCCCAGCAGGTAAAGGAATGAACGCATAGGGCAAGACACACATCTGCATTGTATCTAAGCTCCACAGATAGGTTTACATTGCCGAGCAGCACGTGTCGCCCTCATCAAGCACTTACTGCAATGTCCAGATACCTTACAACCGAAATTTCCGACCAGGTTTAACATATGTTTATCCCCCAGGGCCCTAAAGTGGACTTAACTTTAGATATTGGAAGTGATATGGTTCTATGTTTTGTTCCCCCTGTTTACTCATTGTGCAGGTAACGTTTTTATTGTGTTTTGTCTGTCGCGCTCACACTGGAAATGGACCAAGTTTATAACAGGGATTTAAAAAAAATGTATTATGCTAAAAGCCTTGTAGTTTTTAAAGTATGTTTTTGCTACCCCATCTGGGAGTAGCCTTATCTAGGGGTAGAGATACTGATTCCAGTGATGTGTCACTATCTGGGCTGCTTGCTGCAGTTTTGATAAAATCCCTCTTTTATCTGCTGCAGATCTAGCGGTGCGCTGAATGCTGATCTCCATATAACCCTGCCCCACCACTGATTGGCAGCTATCTGTGTGTAGGCAGAAAGCTGCCAATCAGTGGTGGGGGGCGGGGTTATACAGAGCTCATGAATATGGAGGACTACCTGGCAGCAGGTTTGCTAGTCCTCTAGTGATAAAATCATCAGCAGGAGATTATCAAAACTACAATAAGCTGCTCAGTAATTGACACATCACTGGAATCAGGGTCTCATTCTCTACATTATGCTGCTCTCAAATTACATGTCAAAAACCTGGTGACAGATTGCCTTTAACGTTTACTATACTTGTTCATTTAGATTTTATCTAATGATGTCCAATATATACCTATGTGCTTGTCCAACAGCCATTATACAGTGGGGAATATAAGTATTTTATACACTGACGATTTTGCAAGTTTTCCCACCTATAAAGAATGGAGAGGTCTGTAATTTGTATCGTCAACTGTGAGACACAGAATCTAAAAATATAAAACAGAAAATAACATTAAAATAATTTGTGTAAATTCGCGCTAATGGTAGTGGGTTTGGAGAAAGAAAGCCAGAGGTGGATAATTTAAAACTTTTATTGAGAAGATATAAAATATCAAATAAAATATAAAATATATGAGGGTGGGGGCAAAGATATATATATTTTTAAAAAGGGTGATAGGTATCACTTAGATTAATATACAAATTTCTTTAGAATGCACCAAGCTAATTATATGAAGAAATTTGATAATTGGAATTATTCTTCCTTCTCAGATGCGATGGGTAGGTTAGATCAGCTGGGCCTGTTGGTGGGTACTGGTAGAATGTAGGTAGGGACTCTCGTAGTGCCTATAGCAAGAGAAGGGGAGAGAGGGTAATAGTTTAGTGGATATAGTTGTCCCGTGGGGTCCCACTGAGTGAACGGTTATGAAATTATAAAGTTATGAAATAATAAAATTATAAAATTACCTGCTATTGATGCGGCAATCAGCAGGTAGTAGAGGGTACGCAGGGTATCCAGTGGGGTTGTTTCTGGGAGTGGATCTAGGAGGGACAATAGGGGGATGTCTGAATAGAAGAATAATGGGTGATGTACGATTGTCTGGTTGGTCTAGTAGGTGTACCTGTGGAGGTGGAGTAGGAGGTAGGCTTTGTAGTTATAGTTACAGGTGGGACGATCCTCCTTGGGTAGTGATGCCAGTAGGATGGAGAGTCTAGATCGTTCTGAAGGAAAAAGGATAGTATTAGGAATATAGTAACGATAGTACAGGCTATTGCCTGGGTAAAATAGAGTAGGTACCTGTAATGCCGGAAAATGGCAGGAAGTGTCCAAAGAATCTCCCAGAGGGAATTCAGGAAAAGTTAAGTTTGACTTGTAAATATTGTCCCCTTAGATGGGTTTAGTAACTGGTTTTGGTTGCACCAGGAGGCTCTGGATGGGCCAGACAGGTCAGTGTCTAGTAGACTACCATATAGCAGGAGGCTCTGGTTCTAAAAGTAAGTTAGCGATAAGTTAGTGATTAGTAGTGTCAGTCTTGGCAGTTTAACCAAGTTTAACGCAGTGGATGCTTTATATAACGGTATAAAGTGATAGTTACCTGCCAGGTAGCTAGTATAGAATTTGGTGACTGGTCTGAGTGATGTCTCAAGTAGGTCGAAGTTTCTGATACTGTTAGCCTGAGATAGGTAAGGTACGGGGCTACAGCTGCATCAGGAGGCTCAGGCTGAGCTAGAGGTGGTCAGCGTCTAGCTGACTAAATAGGATCAGCAAAAAAGGTAAATAGAGCTGGCAAGTTGGTCATTAGTTGTTATTGTATAGTTTTGGTACCTAGAAAATGGTCTGGATGGCAGCAGGGTGGTTCAGCAGGAGGCTGTGGTTGATAGTACTTTGTCCGGTTGCTAGGGGGTAGGGTGGAACTGCAGGTGCTACTGGGAGGAGATAGATTGTGGTCACTGTAAGGCTGTGGTGTACGGTGGGGCCGTGGCCCGAATCTACTTACAGTACGTTGTCCCGCGATGTCAGGTGGTGTCAGTGGTCCGGGGCGAAAGCGGAGTCCCGGCCGGTGACTGCCGCGTGTTTGCTGTTCCGGGTAGCGGGATGGGGAGAGGAGGAGAGAGGAAAGGGCGCGCTCCAGGAGAAAGCGCGCGAGAGAAGCGACGTGACGAGCAGTCACGTGGTACGTAGCGTACTGATGCTACGGAGGCCTGGTTGGTGCCTCCTGTGCTGGGTCAAAGGGCAATCCTACGCGTTTCGACAGCTATGGCTGTCTTCATCAGGGAGAGTATTTTGGCCAAGCACGCCAAAATACTCGGCGAGCACCCGAGCGTGCACGCCGAAAGGGTTAATGAGATATACTCGCTCATCACTACTCATTACCTGTATTATTTGCACCTGTTTGAACTTGTAACCAGTATAAAAGACATCTGTACACATACTCAATCACACTCCAACCTCTCCACCATGGCCAAGACCAAAGAGCTGTCTAAGGACATCAAGGACAAAATTGTAGACCTGCATAAGGCTGTGATAGGCTACAGGACAATAGGCAAGCAGCTTGGTGAGAAGACAACTACTGTTGGCACAATTATTAAAAAATGGAATAAACACAAGATGACTGTCAATCTTCCTCGGTCTGAGGCTCCATGCAAGATTTCGCCTCGTGGGGTAAGGATGATTCTGAGAAATGTCAGGAATCAGCCCAGAACCACACAGGAGGACCTGGTCAATGACCTGAAGAAAGCTGAGACCACAGTCTCAAACATTACCATTAGTGACACACTACACCATCATGGATTAAAATCCTACAAGGCACACAAAGTCCCCCTGCTCACACCAGCACATGTCCAGGCACATTTGCAGTTCACCAATGACCATCTGGATGATCCAGAGGAGGCATGGGAGAAGAGAAGGTCATGTGGTCAGAGTAGACAAAATAGAACTTTTTGGTATCCACTCCACTCGCCATGTTTGGAGGAAAAAGAAGGATGAGTACAACCCCAAGAACAACGTCCCAACCATGAAGCATGGTAGGGAAAACATCATACTTTGGGGTTGTTTTCTGCAAAGGGGACAGGGCGACTGCACTGTATTGAAGGGAGGATGGATGAGGTCATGTATCACGAGATTTTGGCCAGCAACCTCCTTCCCTCAGTAACAGCATTGAAGGTGGGTCGTGGCTGGATCTTCCAGTATGACAATGACCTGAAACACACAGCCAGGGCAGCTAATGAGTGGCTCCGTAAGAAGCATTTCAAGCTCCTGGAGTGGCCTAGCCAGTCTCCAGACCTGAAGCCAATAGATAATCTTTGGAGGGATCTGAAACTCAATGTTGCCCAGCAATGCCCCGAAACCTGAAAGATCTGGAGAAGATCTGTATGGAGGAGTGGGACAAAATCCCTGCTGTAATGTCTGCAAACTTGGTCAAGAACTACAGGAAACGTCCGACCTCTGTAATTGCAAACAAAGGTTTCTGTGCCAAATATTAAGTTCTGTTTTTTTATTGCATCAAATACTTATTTCATGCAATAAAATTCAAATGAATTATGTAAAAATCATACAATGTGATTTTCTGGATTTTTTTTAGATTCTGTCTCACAGATGAAGTGTACCTATGATAAAAATTACAGACCTCTCCATTCTTTGTAGGGGACAACACCTTTAATTGTGCATGGGCATGTGTTAGGAATGAAAATCAAGAAAGGGCAGGAGGTGAAGAGAAAAGAGAGTTAAGGAATTAAAAATACTATTCAAATGAAAAGCATTGATTAGAGGAGTCCAGTTAGTAATGTGCCATAATATGCTGGCTCCAAGTCCTCTTACATTTAGAATGATTTAAAATTGGTCACCATGGATAAGACTCGTATCTGTAGAACAGATCCCTAGGCCGCTCAGCCCAGAATGTCTGTGGTTGTTGGGTGCTGATATCCTACTAAAACATCTTAAAGGGAATCTGTCAGTTTGCAGTTTGTTTGCATAATGTAGGCAAAATGAAACTGAATCCAAAGTTGTATCACTTAGATTACTGGGTGCAGGCGTTCTGACACAATCAGAGCTTTTAGATTTAGAATGAAGCAGAGCTGAGAAAGCTAACTCCACCCACACCACAGCTAACACTGCCCACACCAGGCCCTCTGTGTACAAAGTCCATAGACAGTGAGCTGCTTATCACGGGAGGGGGCATTGCTGGACTAGTGTAGTCCTCAATGTTAGTCTCTTACTGGTAAAACCTTCACAGTTAGTAAACTACAGTATGTACTTTGACAATAGACACATCCCTGAATTCTGTTTTTCAGCCTCTATCTCCTGCTGTCTTCAGATTATATAGCAAAAGCCTGCTGACAGATTTCCCTTTTAAGAGTCTAGTTAACTCAGTTCTGTACTTTTACCTGTCACTTTTTGCATTAGGGGGGCATTAAAAGGTAAAAAAAAATATTACTTAATATATATTTCCTTCCTGACATAGTCAGCAAATTGATTGGGTCTGGTTCTTGAGATCCCCGCCCATCATAGAAAAAAAACGATCTGCTGCACATTGTTCAGGGAGCAGAAGTGCCAAGATCCTGCATGAGCAGTGTCTGGGCCCAATAAAAAGTACTCTGTGTCCGGGCTCATAGACCGCAGAGCATTTTTTTCTGCAATCGGTGGGGGTCTCAGGACCTGGACCCCCACTGATCTACTGCACATTGTTAGCAAGGGACTAGATAGTGAATAAGAAATAAAATGGTAGGTGCTCATTAGATTTCACTCTGTATCAGTTTCCAGTACTGTTCTCAAACCACATACAGGACCTCACCTCATTAAAAGGGGCTGTCCCATCACCAGTGAAGAAATTGGCTGATCACTCAGGTGTGGCTCCAATAATCCCTTAAAACCAGATAGGGGTTTGTCTCCGTAGTAGCAAGTGAAAATTAGTATCATGTGGTGGCTTTTTAGCTGGATCTACCATTGCTTGTTAGCAGCACATAAAGGGGGTCCTTATTGGGGAGCCTCCTGTACGACCTAAATATGCCCTTTAAGTACACAAATGTCTCTGACGTAGTCTTCAGATGTGTTAATAGAATAATTGAGAATGGTATATACTATACTGGTGAATTAAAGAAAATCTGTCAGCAGGTTTTTGCTACCTCATCTGAAAGCAGCCTGATGTAGGCAAAGAGAAGCTGAATCCAACGATGTATCACTTAGATTACTGGGTGCAGCAATTCTGACACAATCAGAGCTTTTAGATTAAGCATGAAGCAGAGCTGAGAAAGCTAACCCCGCCCACACCACAGCTAACCCCGCCCACACCAGGCTTTCTATATACAATGTCCACAGACAGTGAGCTGCTTATCACAGAAGGGGGCGGAGTCGGACTACTTTAATCCGGCAATGTTAATCTCTTAGTGATAAATCTTTCACAGTTAGTAAACCACAGCACGCACATTGACAAGTGACACATCCCTGCATTCTGTGTTTCAGCCTCTATCTCCTTCTGTGTTCAGATTACTTTGCAAAAACCTGCTGACAGATTCCCTTTAAGAAGCTTTTCCATTTTCTGTGTGACGTGCTGTCATTAGCGGGGTGCTTTCTGCTCATTATAAGTTGGGGGTTCCATGTTTGTTGCAGACTTCTGGTTTGCAGAGGCTTTGCCGCTTGGACAGAATAAAGAAAAGCAGCAATACCACGTATATATACATACATATATATATGTTGTCTGATAGCTCATGCTGTTCCCTGTCTGAACAAAGATTTTCTTTCTTACAAATGCAGATATTATTATTTTTTTTGTTAATCCTTTTGCAATTGGTGTTTTAAAACACTTAAATCAGGCCGCCGCACAACCAAGCTCCCCCCGATGCACCGACGACCTGACGCCGGCGGTCAGGCTGCCCTCCCCTTCCTTATTGACGCAAGGGGAAAAGCTAACAGAGGCAGCACCCACTGAGACACCCAGTGACAGACAAACGAAAGATGGCGAACCAGGGGAGACAGTGGACAGCAAATTACCCAAACAGTGTTTAGACAACGGAAAGGTAAATTTGGAGTGCCACGGTCAGGCCCACTGTTTTTTTTGTTTTTAGATGACTAGTAACCTCTTCTCTCTGGGGTGGGATGGCAGATTGCGTGGTATTGCTGCTTTGTCGTGGCTGTGCTTGCGTTTCTGCTGAATGTCTTCCTAGCTTGTTGGTGTTTTTTTATTTCCTTTACGTGTCTCCATTTCCTAGATCTCATCTAACATAGAACCATACCAAAACTGTCCACTCTCTCTAACCACAGATAGCCTACGACTGCCTGGTGTCAGCAACAGCCATCGAAAAAAAAATACCTTTTTTTTCACTGGGTTTCAGCACTTCTTACATTATTATATTTAATAATGGCAATAAATTATAGTCTAGGACATCTGAAAGAAATATCTAACATTTTCTCCATTCTAGTCAACGCCTAAGTCTGGCAAGAACAGCACTAAGAAGGAAGGAGGCAAGAGGAAGATTAACATGAGCGGTTACATCCTTTTCAGTAGTGAAATGAGGGCGGTTATAAAAGCCCAACATCCAGACTACTCTTTTGGTGAACTTAGCAGATTGGTAGGAACAGAGTGGAGGAACCTTGAGGCAACAAAGAAGGCGGATTATGAAGGTAAAACGCAGAACTCTGGCCACAAGCTGGATTGATTTTCGGTTAAAGGCATGCCATAAATGTACAGTAAACTGGGTCCCACCAATTGGACCTGCATCTTTCCCGAAAACCGAGCCCTGACTCATACGAGAGAGAGATGAGGATCATTATTTTCAATTTGGTTCGGGTTCTGGTTGAAGTTCTGGTAAACAAACCAAACTTTCTCGTAAGTTCGGGTCAGGTACTAGAACCCGAATTTCCACTGGTCCTCCCATCCCTAATTACAACCACTTCTCCTTTAAAAGCGAATAGCTTCTTCTTAGAGGAAGAGGATAGAAACTCTAGTGCCATCTATTGGATATAGCTATCCTAAAAATCAATTATGACCCTTTAACGAACCTTGCCACATGATTTAGAATAAGAAGCCAAACCAGACACTCCATTTGCAGATTCGTGTTTCGGGTTCTTCTCCCCTCATCAGTGCTTTGGAGAGTGCCAAGTAGGGAGACTTATATGCCATGCAATGTTCCTCTAACCCGACTTTGCTCTTCTCACAAGGAGAAATTTTCTTATACAACCTGTCAGAGGCCTCTCATCAAGCCAAACCAGCACTAATGCTTTGCACTGATGAGGGGTAAACGCCCTGAAACACACATCTGCAATTGGAGTGTTTTGGTTTGGCTTCTTATTCAAAGTCAAGTGCCAAGGATTGTTAAAGGGTCGATACTGGTTTACAGGATTATTAATCCCAGTAGGTGGAACTATAAATTGCCACAGGAGTGTTGCACTGTCTATAAAACTCCTAGCACTCTCCACAAGGAGAAATTTTTATCCTTAGATACACTAAAAGTGGCTTGTGATGGGGACCTTCCTGAGATAAATGCAGGTACCAATGATGAGAAACACATCTACTGTATACATTTATAGCATATCCTGGGACTATAGATCCCTAATAGATGAACTTTTGTAGCACCAAACCAGAGATGCAATTAAAAGAAACCTGTCCATTGGATATGCTGTGTATACTATGGGCAGCGTGTTACAGAGCAGGAGAAGGTGGATGTATTATATTGTGAAATAGATTTATTATAACTTCTATTAATTTGAGTCCCTCCCTTTTCTGTGCTTAGGAGTCCAGTAGGCAGTCCTACTCAGTGATTGACAGGCCTTCTTGCATGCATATGTACAGAGATAGCAGTCGATCCCTGATTAGGACTGCCTATTTGATTTCTACGCCCATGATGAGCTGGGGTTCGGATTAATAACATGAGTCTTTCCTACAAACCTTTTATATCAATCTGTTCAGCTTATGTTGATCAATGCCAAACTGCTGGCAGATCGGACACCATGCCTGTGTTTAAAGATGATATAAAGATACGATACTCTCCCTCCCCAGCATCTGTCGCTGCTCCTGACCTTTTTTTTTTACCGGCTGCAGTGGTGACATCACATCTATAGTGCTGCAGTCAATCACTGATCTACTGCAAGTGCTGTAAGATCATAGTTTGAGTTGCTCAATATTGAAGGGTTGTTGCCGCTGTTTCAGAGCCCCGTTCTCTCGATCCGTGGAGATCCCATGAAATGGACCACTATTGACCCGAAAATTGTGACCTGTCCCATGGATCCTTTAAGTAGGCTGTGGCCGCAATAGAAGCAGGCCTCCTGATTAATTTGGCGCATGTTTCCACTGCCATAGACTGGAATACATTTTCGTTGCAAGTTACACCACTTTGTGGAGTAAGTTATATTAAGTTTTTTGGTCGCGATCGACCACTTCCCCTTTATACCAAGCTACATCTTCTTTTCAGAAAGTTGGCGGAGCTGCCATAAAAATGCAAAAGTTGCAAAGTGTTTGCACAACTACAAAAAAGCGGAAAAAAATAATTGATTTTCCATACCATGAATCTGGGTCTTAGCCTTTATGGCCTATCTTTAGGATGCGTGTGGGTCTAACCCCTGGGGCTACTTAGGGGGTTAGCACAATGAAAGGGCTTTGGTCCTCTTTATTGGGTACATAGTAGGTCACTTTTGGCTCCAGACTTGGGACATAAAACTTGATTGAATATATATATTTGTTTTTCACAGAGCGAGCTGCCAAAGTTGCTGAGCAGCAAGAAAGGGAGCGAGCCGCACAGCAACAACAGCAGCAGCAGAACGCTTCTCCCAGAGCGGGCACTCCTGTGGGGGCCCTAATGGGAGTTGTACCTCCGCCAACACCAATGGGCATGCTGAACCCGCAGATGACACCGACTTCAGGTAAACTCTCCATGAACATGTGTAAGTCAATGTTCCTGAGCAGCAATACCATCCTAAATCTGTTGGCGTTGTTTTTCAGAAAACATTCTTTTTTTTTTTCTTTTTTTTTAAATTTTCAACAACCCCTATAAGGTATGACTAAAATATCGGTGTTGCAATTAATAATTGGGTTGACCTACTTGTTTGCATCTATCTCAGCCCCCAGAGGATAGATGGAAAAACAAGTATGTTGGAAGTTGCACTGACCTATTTGGTTACACGAAGGGTGCACCGTGTGCCTGTGCTTGGTTTGAAAAGTCATTTTGTGCTTTAAAGGCAATCTGTCAGCAGTTTTTTTGTTATATAATCTGAGAGCGGCAGACCCTGATTCCAGTGATGCCACTTACTAGGCTGTGTGTTGCTGTTTCAATACAATCAATGTTTTATCAGCAGGATATTATCATTTCAGGACTAGCTGCCTCGTGCCTCTTAGTCAACTGCTCTGTATAACCCCGCCCACACCACTGATTGGCAGCATTCTGCCTAAGCACCGTGCACACAGAAAGCAGCCAATCAGTGGTGTTGGCTGGGTTATACACAGCTCAGCATTTAGAGCTCTGCTAGATCTGCAGCAAAGGAAACAGGGATTGGTATTAAAATGACAGCAAGCAGCTCAGTAAGTGGCACATCGCTGGAATCAGGGTCTCTGTCCTTACATCATGCTGATTTCTGATAGCAAAAAAATCCCTTCATGCATGGAATAGCTTTGCTTTCCGGTTGCAGTGTCACTACTTGTGTAGGCCATAATTGCTGCTGTCTTATGATTTGAATATACTGAAATATTGTAAAATGGGATTCGATATTTACTTAGCAATCTGTGGTAAAGTCTCTGTTATTACAGAAAGATCTTGCACTGAATCCATTGTCTACCGATAGATGCGGATGTCACACTGTCACAATAATGGAAGCAAGAAAATCATATTATGGTTGAATAAAGAGTAACTAAAGGGGATCTGTCACCAGATTTCACAATACAAACTGAATACATTATTTACATAGATCTTCAACCTGTTGAGGCTGTTGTACTTACTTTGAAAATGCATGTCCGTATGGCTGTGTAATTGTTTTTGAAAGAGTAAACCCCATTTCCGCCCACCTAGACTGATTGTCGGCTCCTCAGTGTTATTTCCTGCTGCTGTGATCTCTCTCTGCTCAGTAAAGACTGTATCTGTCAGTCAGTCTGTGTGATAAGCACACCTGCCTCATCAAGTTTAAAAGAACTAGCCTATAACGTATGCTTTTTGTATTGTGAAATCCGCTGACTGATCTGCTTTGAGACTAAAGTAGATATTGGAATTACATTTTTCTTCCACCTTTGTTGTGGATATTCCTCTTTACTTTTCAGAAGATAGATTCTATATGTTTGTTTTGGGGTTTTTTTCTTTTCTTTTTTTACAGTTTACATATTTGTTAAAGGGAATGTATAATTCAGGAGCATACCAATGAGTGCAGCAGCACACTGGGCGCCAAGATATATGCAAACATTTAATATATGAAATGTAAACTCTATTACTGCCATGTAGACTGTTCATTCTGCTAGGAGGTGCTTGACAGTTTTGTTTGAAAGTCGGTTAAAGTGGCATATAAATATAGGAGGAAGAAAGTAATCCTTCCTTATAGATTTAAAGGGAACCTGTCAAGTTGGATAAGGCTATTAATTCATAGTGCCTGGCCGCTGTACTGAGATTGCGGCACCCGGGAAAAAATGAACATCGTGAAAGCCGCCGGCTTTCAGTCATGTGCTCATGCCGATGTAGCTACAGTTATCGCTCACTATACTGTAAGCACGCCCCAATACTGTGACAGCCAGCTCCGTACTGATGCACTGCTGAGCCGGCTGTCAGTCGGTGCCGGCTGGGCGTGCTTACAGCCGCCTCTTATAGTGAGCGATAACTGTAGCCACACCAGCATACGCGCATGACTGAAAGCCAGAGCCTTTAATGATGTTCATTTTCTCCCGGATGCCACACTTTAAGTACAGCGGCCATGCACCTACATAACGTTATTGACCTGCGGATTAACCCTATAACTGCAGGTTAAAAACCTTATCCAACTTGACAGATTCCTTTTAACACAGCCATAACTCGGGAGCCCCTGTGATTCAGGTCAGACTTCCATCACCAAAGGACCCTATAGGAAGCTGCCTGGATGGTATTGGCCCAATATAAATGGAATCTTATAAATTTGAGGAATTCCAGATTCAGAACTTCCCCGAAGACCAACCTGTAGAAACGGAGCGAGTGGTCTGGGACACAATAATTTTGGTGTTTTTTGGAGACTCTGCTTCTTTATCTTCCCATTTCATCCCTCTTAATGTATTAGTCATTGGTTCCTATAGAGCGTTATTAGCACATGAAATAATTTCCATCCTCTCATGATGTAGCTATTAACGTCGCTTGTTTTGATTTTTGTTGTAAAAATGCTAACTTCTATTACATTTATATATTTGTTCACAACATTAATATCACAAAACTAATGCCATTTTTATTTTATTTCATGGTAGTGCATGTTTGTATTAATCCATTATACCGCATGATATTGATGCACGTTTGTTCTTCAAGGCATGATAGGGGGCTATCCGCCTGGCCTGCCACCCATGCAGGGCCCAGTTGATGGCATTATTAGCATGGGCAGCATGCAGTCTCATCTTCATGGGGTGCTACCACCTCCCCACCTCCTTCCACCATGTATACCAGGCATCCCGGGCATCCCGCTGCAGGGTAAGAACGTCATCGCCTCATTCACTCTCTTCCATGCCACCTCTCACTTCAGATGCCTCTGTGTATGCAGGACCACTGCTAGCCACTTTATCATGAGCGCTTCACTAATTTTATTGATTTTCGCTTCTTTTGTAGAGCTCTCATCAGGTTAACATTTGGGGGAAATGCATATTCTGTATTCACATCCACGCCCAGATATTAGTTCCTCGATGAGCAGACTACTTTTAGAAGGCAATCCTCATAGCGCATTTTGATTTACGAGACCCTTGTGCATGCAAATCACCAAAGGTACCTGCAGGTACTAAGGCTATGTTCACACGTTGCGTTTTTGCTGCCTTTTTTTATGCACATTTTAAGCTGTTTTTTACAGTACCAGCGAAAGCTATGAGATTTCAGAAATCTCATGCACACGGTTTTTTTTTTCCTGACTGAATTGGAAAACTGCAGCATTTGACTTCTTTCAGTGTTTTGTGCAGTGTTTTTTTTACTCACGGAAATCAATGAGTAAGTGCAAAAAAGCAGGTGTCAGGTTTTGCTGCGTATTTAGTGAAAAAAGCAGGTACAGCAGTATGTAAAACCATTTATTTTTGTGATTTTCCCATGTTTAAACCATAATGTCTTGGTGTCGTCACCTGAGAATGGCAGTTAGGATTAGTACAGTTTAATTAAATTTGTGATATGTGTAAAGTAAGCATTGGCCGACCAAGATGTGAAATTGAACAATACCTGATCAACTCAAGGGCTGACCAATGTGTAAAAGTAAACAGTGTCCTACAAACTCAATACTCTGCCAATGTCTTAGGTAAACTATTCCCGACCAATGCATCTCCCCCCCCGCTGCTACATTTGTAATTGTGTATTTTTTCATGAACTTTTTTGTTCAGAATAGTCACTATTTTTTCAGACATAAAATTATTTTTCCACTAAATAATTTGATAAATTTGCCCTTTTTTCCAAAATGGTTTTATGGTGCACATATGTCTTGCATTGGTGACCTAACGCCTTGTATTGTTCATGCTTCTGTGGTGGAAGCAAAGCTGAACTTTGGGATCCTGAAAAACACAGCAGAAAAAGATGCAGCAAAAACGCAACGTGTGAACATAGCCTTAGGCTATGTGCCCACGTAGCATTTATGAAGCAGAAAATTTCTGCTGCATAAATGCAAGTCCTCTCCCGGAAAAACGCATGCGGAATTCCGCACGCGTTTATCGCGCATTTTTCACGCGTTTTCCACATGCGGAATTGCCTTGCGTTTTTTATGCATTGAACTAAGGCAATTCCGCTTGCGGAAACGCAAAATTAAATGACATGCTGCGGATTTTTGAACGCGGCATAAACGCTGCGGAAAAATCCGCAGCATGTGCATAGAAGTTGCGGAATCCCATTGGGGACCATGGGGTGCGGATTACCATGCGTTTTTCAAGCGTTTACGCTGCGGAAATTCCGCAGCATATACGCTTGAAAAATGCTACGTGGGCACACAGCCTTAGGATGTCTGTAGATTTAGTTGGTTATCGAAATCCAAAAAAGTCTCCATTATTAGACTGTACCCAACCGCAATTGGAAATGTTAATTTTATAAAATCCGAACAAAGGGGTTACTTCCATCCCATAATGTGCTATTTGGAACAAAAGAAGGAAACCTACTCACTTTTGCAGCCTTCACGGCACTTTTCTAGTTTGGCCTTTTTTTCCAAACTCCACCTGTTACCACAAGGCCAAATGCACAAGTCTGTGACACTCGGAACATGTACTGATCGCAGTGTCTGGCCCGATCAGCATATCTCTTGACCTGAGCAAACAGCTGCTTTACTTTGCATTTTGGGGCCAAAAAACTCCCGTTAATTTGATCTTGACTTTTAGAAGAAAACCTCTTTTTCTGCTTCCCAAAATTGTAAGTGTAAGTCTATGTAAACCAGCATCGGACTAGGTATTACAATACAAGCACACTTCTGTGTAGGACAGATGTAAGTGAATCTGGCCGAAAAGTCAGTCACCTCTCCCCTTCTGACAACCCCATGCGACCTCTCGCAACTCCAAGTCCCATAGGTGGAGAAGCTTTGAGTTACATCATCATACACTTCTGAAAAGGCAAGATTGTATTAAAGGGAGTCTGTCATCCCCAGAATACATATTAAACTAGATGTATAGTGATACTGGGGACTTGGTGCACACACACCCTCAACTTGCGTTTTGTGGACTTCCTTCCCCATCCCTCTCCGTTTCTGATGGACAGCACTCGCTTGGCCAAAGCGAGCACTGCCTGATCTCAGCTCTCGTGTATTCGCTTGTATGCGGAGTCTGGCGCAGACATGTGGTAGGCAAACGAGTGCTGTCAATCAGAAGAAGGGGGGGATCCCAAAGTACTAATTGAGGGGGCTTAATGGTGCACTAAGCTTTTGGCCACACATAGGGTGCACTAAAGCCCCCTCATTTGCATTTGAATGAAGGATAATAGACTCACTGTAACTATTTTGTTTTCATATTGGTCATTAGAAGCCAAGGAAAAGGACTGGGATATGACTGACATGGGCAGAATACATCGATTGTATCACAGTGTGCTAATTTATCAGAAATGTATTTAGTTTGATTATATATAACCATAAGCGATCTAATGAAAAATATTTCCACCCCTGGAGAACACCCAATGCCTTCTCACCCCAGAGAAGCTTGGTGTATGAGCGGGTAACACAAGGGTATGGGGAGTATGAGAAGCTTGGTCTATGGGGGGGTAACATGGGTATGGGGGAGTATGAGAAGCTTGGTGTGTGGGCGGGTAACACATGGGTATGGGGGGTATGAGAAGCTTGGTGTATGGGTGGGTAACACATGGGTATGGGGGGTATGAGAAGCTTGGTCTATGGGGGGATAACACATGGGTATGGGGGGTATGAGAAGCTTGGTGTATGGACGGGTAACACATGGGTATGGGGGTATAAGAAGCTTGGTCTGTGGTCGGGTAACACATGGGTATGGGGGGGTATGAGAAGCTTGGTGTATGGACGGGTAACACATGGGTATGGGGGTATAAGAAGCTTGGTCTGTGGTCGGGTAACACATGGGTATGGGGAGTATGAGAAGCTTGGTGTATGGACGGGTAACACATGGGTATGGGGGTATAAGAAGCTTGGTCTGTGGTCGGGTAACACATGGGTATGGGGGGGTATGAGAAGCTTGGTCTATGGATGGGTAACACATGGGTATGGGGGGGTATGAGAAGCTTGGTGTATGGGCGGGTAACACATGGGTATGGGGGGGTATGAGAAGCTTGGTGTATGGACGGGTAACACATGGGTATGGGGGTATAAGAAGCTTGGTCTGTGGTCGGGTAACACATGGGTATGGGGGGGTATGAGAAGCTTGGTGTATGGGCGGGTAACACATGGGTATGGGGGGTATGAGAAGCTTGGTGCATGGACGGGTAACACATGGGTATGGGGGTATAAGAAGCTTGGTCTGTGGTCAGGTAACACACGGGTATGGGGGGGTATGAGAAGCTTGGTCTATGGGCGGGTAACACATGGGTATGGGGGGGTATGAGAAGCTTGGTGTATGGGCGGGTAACACATGGGTATGGGGGGTATGAGAAGCTTGGTCTATGGGCGGGTAACACCTGGGTATGGAGGGGTATGAGAAGCTTCGTCTATGGGCGGGTAACACATGGGTATGGGGGGTCATGAGAAGCTTGGTCTATGGGGGGGTAACACATGGGTATGGGGGGTATGAGAAGTTTGGTCTATGGGGGGCTAACACATGGGTATGGGGGAGTATGAGAAGCTTGGTCTATGGGCGGGTAACACATGGGTATGGGGGAGTATGAGAAGCTTGGTCTATGGGCGGGTAACACATGGGTATGGGGGGGTATGTGAAGCTTGGCGTATGGGCGGGTAACGCATGGGTATGGGGAGTATGAGAAGCTTGGAGTATGGTAGGGTAACACATGGGTATGGGGGGGTATGTGAAGCTTGGTGTATGGGCGGGTAACGCATGGGTATGAGGAGTATGAGAAGCTTGGAGTATGGTAGGGTAACACATGGGTATGGGGGGGTATGAGAAGCTTGGTCTATGGGCGGGTAACACATGGGTATGGGGGGGTATGTGAAGCTTGGCGTATGGGCGGGTAACGCATGGGTATGGGGAGTATGAGAAGCTTGGAGTATGGTAGGGTAACACATGGGTATGGGGGGGTATGTGAAGCTTGGTGTATGGGCGGGTAACGCATGGGTATGGGGAGTATGAGAAGCTTGGAGTATGGTAGGGTAACACATGGGTATGGGGGGGTATGAGAAGCTTGGAGTATGGGCGGGTAACACATGGGTATGGGGGGGTATGAGAAGCTTGGAGTATGGGCGGGTAACACATGGCTATGGGCGGGTATGAGTAGCTTGGTGTATAGGCGGGTAACACATTGTTTAGTAATTATCCAAGGCAAAAATTTGGCTTGGATACATTTACTTCTTTGAGAAGCATCGGAACGCAGTTTGCGTCCTCATTTGTAAGAGTATGATCGGCCTTGTAGCTTGTTTGGGTAACGCCTGATCAGGGCTCAACCCCAGGATTCATGGGAAACAGTGGGATAAAGAGTAAAGTTGCTACTTGCTTTTTAAACATCTTTGAGCCTTCTAGTTGGGGAAGTCCTGCGCTCAGTAGTGTAGATTTTCAGGGTTGATTTTTAGTCACTGCCTTCGATGGAGAAAGACTCTTGTTTAGCTAATGAATGGAGCCCAACATCAGAACGACAGAAGACAAGCTATGAGAAGGACTCTGATATTGAGACCATCAGTGCAGTTTTCAGTGATAAAGTATATTAGAACATTTTATTAATTTTAAAATTGCAAAACAAATTGAGGAATTTTTATTTAGCAGAAAACCTCTCCTCTGATATTGTGCGGGAATATTTTGGATACTTGGGTATACCTGTTCTTGCACTTTCTACAGCTTGAACGTCTCATAATCTCATCTAAAGCAGGTTCCTTTTTCCCTAATGGTTTTCAAGTGGCTAAAAAGCCATTGCAGATCTGTGAGCACTTTGTGCCGTCACACAGTCTGTCTGCACACGACTTGAGGTTTTATCCCAGACGTTCGAGGGAAACGTTCTGTAGTCAGGGACGTCTCATACTGCTATGGATTATACACGATTTCCACTAATGCTGCACAATAATAGCTACTAACAAAGTAACAGAAATTTCTGTCACTTAGTTTTCTTCTAGCCCAGTCCAAAGAAAAAAGCTCAGTCCTGTCCGACTTTGATGTAATTCACAAAAAAAAACTGACACCTGGACAAAAAGAAAATTGCATTAAAAAAACACTGATCAAAATGAAACTGTTTTTCTCAGATGCAAAAAAGAGAGGGGCTGTAGACTGATACCTAAATCTTAGTGTAATGCTCCTTACATCAGCATGTCTAAAACATTTTAAGATGACCTTAGGTAGTCGACGGCCAACTGCTCTTTAAGCTTCCAGCTATTCCTCCCGACATTGTATATCCGCACACTTGTAATGGCCAAGCATGCATGTGTTCTTAAATGGGAAGAGATGCATAAGGCAATGCCAGCCACCTCTGGGGTTATCTACTGCAAGTACAGGAGGATCGGGCATGTTGCAATCCAATATGCACAATCCTTCAGTTATTGAGCGATACTTCAGGACAAACCCGTGCAGTCCTGAAGTCACTTTTTTTTTAAAGGGAATGTGTAGTGATTTTTCTATTTATAATTATTGCTTATATAATCAATTATTTTTAATAAAAAATTAAATGTACTGTTTTAACATTTTATTATTTATTTTTTCCTGTAGCCACTGGAGGCTGCCATTTTTGTTTGCTGGTGTGTAAGTGTCTGAGCACTAAACTTAGACTCCAAATACGGCAGCCCCAAGGGCATACGAGACTGCGGTCAGTGTCTGACCACATCTCCTACACTGTGGCATATCTAACCCCATCATATGTGATACACCCGCAGAGCCGCATGGCTAATGCCCATCATGTGATATAGCCCGCAGAGCCGCATATCTAATGCCCATCATAAACATCATGTGTGATACACACGCAGAGATGCATATCTAATGCCCAGCATGTGTGATACAGCCCGCAGACCTGCACATGATACTGTGCGTATTTTACCCCAGCGCGTGATACACTCTGCGTGTCCAACCCCAGCGCGTGATACACTCTGCGTGTCCAACCCCAGCGCGTGATACACTCTGCGTGTCCAACCCCAGCGCGTGATACACTCTGCGTGTCCAACCCCAGCGCGTGATACACTCTGCGTGTCCAACCCCAGCGCGTGATACACTCTGCGTGTCCAACCCCAGCGCGTGATACACTCTGCGTGTCCAACCCCAGCGCGTGATACACTCTGCGTGTCCAACCCCAGCGCGTGATACACTCTGCGTGTCCAACCCCAGCGCGTGATACACTCTGCGTGTCCAACCCCAGCGCGTGATACACTCTGCGTGTCCAACCCCAGCGCGTGATACACTCTGCGTGTCCAACCCCAGCGCGTGATACACTCTGCGTGTCCAACCCCAGCGCGTGATACACTCTGCGTGTCCAACCCCAGCGCGTGATACACTCTGCGTGTCCAACCCCAGCGCGTGATACACTCTGCGTGTCCAACCCCAGCGCGTGATACACTCTGCGTGTCCAACCCCAGCGCGTGATACACTCTGCGTGTCCAACCCCAGCGCGTGTTACAGGCCGCACCACCAACTAACAGAATCAGCGCTGCCAGCCGTCCACGGTGACATGGTCCACATCTCAGGATCACTTTGCAGTCTCCATCAAAATGGCTCTGCACTGTGATCCGAAACTTCATCCTCCCTTATCCTTTTGAAAATGCCCAGAAGGGGAAGGGAGGAGTGATGTCACACACAAGCAAATCACGCCCACTTTTACAGCAGTCGTAATGCGAGCTGGCAGTACACTAGCAAGGCAAATGGCAATCAGCTGCTTACCCCATTAGCGTTTAAAAGTGGAAAATATCAAACCTTTAAATATTTTTCAGATTTTATACCAATAAAAAAGTTAATTTTTTACATTAAAAGATTAATCTTTTAAATTTCTTAAATTGTTGCAAAAAAAATGTTTGCACAACACATTCCCTTTAAGATGGGTATACACCAGTCGACAAGTTGCTTTAAACAATGCCGATTAGTAATAGATCAGTGCACATAGATTGCCATTGTTCTAGGCAGCACAGGTCCTGTTAACAATCGGACGTTGCGCTGCCTAGAATGATCGTCATTGAACTAAGTCAAAAGATCATTTCACCTGACGAACAAGCATTTTGCTCATTCATCGAGTGATCGGCAGCCTGTTTACACTGCAGGATGATCTGGGAATGAGCATCACTAGGAATGCAAATGATGCTTACGTGCTCTGGGTGTGTCAAAGCACTTCCCTAAGTGCCTGGGAGGGAGGCAGAGGCTCAAGAAGTGCTTTCACACACCTAGAGCACTTAAGTCTTATTTACATATGGATTATAACAGAGATTTAGAAGAGAGCAACAGGTTTCATCAGTAAATATGTGGATGACATTTTCTTACATGTACATATAAACTGTTTTAGGGGTGGGTCATTTTGACACACTCCCGTTAATGCATTCAAAGCCCCTTTAAGTTGGAGCTATAATTATATTGGACTTAGTAACTATAGTGTTAATTAATTATCTGTTAATTCATTCCAAATACAGGAGTCCTGGCACAAGGCGTGCCTTCCATGGTAGGATCACCTGCAGCTGGAAATAACCCTTACAATCAGCAGGTAAGTCTGGTATCAGGATGTGCCATTGTGTTAAAAAGTCATCCATGTACACTAGAGGAACAAGTGTATTGGGACACATGTTTTAATCATCAGACTTTCCATTTAGTCTAATTTCCAAGGTGTATTAAATCCAGCTCCCCGCCGTGCCGTCTGCCTTTACTAACGTGACAGAGTGGCCGGTGGTGCAGAGCTCACTGATAACAGCGCGGTCCTGGAACCACTGATGTAATAGATTCGTTTGTGACATTTCTTCACCCTAAATATTCCCCCATCCCCTGTGATTGATATTAATGAGAAGTAAAAGGAGCCGCAGCAACTCAGCCACAAAGTGGAGACCCCATAAGGTTACAGTCACCGAGTCCTGAGGAGCAGAGCGTCACCAACGCTCTGCTGACTCCAAACCTCCACTGGTATTAACCTCAGCACAAAAAAACTCTGCCCCCAACTGGAGCTTCATGGCCGAGCTGCTGCATGCAGCCTTACACCACCAAGCTCAATGCCAAGCGTCGGATGGAGTGGTGTAAAGCTGCCAACACTGGACTCTGGAGGAAACATGTCCAGGGCAGTGAAGGATCATTCTTCGCTATCTGGCATCTGATGGACGAGTCTGGGTTTGGTGAATGTCAGGAGAACATTACCTGACTTACTGTATTGTGTTAGCTGTAACATGTGATTGAGGAGGGATAATGCTATGAGGTTGTTTCTCAGGTGGCTGACTCAGCTAATTAGTTCCAGTAAAGGGAAATCATGCTTCAGTATACAAGACATTTTGGATAATTGTAGTTTTCAACTTTGTAGGAACAATTAGTGGAGAAGGCCCCTTTTCTGTGCACCATAACTGTGACCAGTGCACAAAGCAAAGTCAATAAAGTCATGGGTGGGGGAGATGGTGTGGAAGAACATGACCGGCCACACAGAGCCTGGACCTCAACCCCATCCAAAACCTTTGTGATAAACTGCTCCAGAGCCACTGCCTCTCATTTTACATCTTGATTGCTCTTCTGGATGAATTGGCTAAAATTCTCACAGAGTCTCCAAAATCTTGTAGAGTCCTCCCAGAAGAGTGGAAGCGGTAACAGTGGGAAAGGGATCAACTCTATATTAATGCCTATGGGTTTAGAATGGGGGGTCAGAAAAGCTCCTGTAGGTTTGATGTGGAGGTCCCAATATTGTCCATATAGTGGACCATGGTCTTATACATCTAGAAAACAAATTGCCCAAAGTGGCAGCTGGTGACAAAAAATGCTTTATAGTCTCTGACACCATAATTATTACAGCTGTAGGAGCTAGAAAAGTACAAAACAGCTAGTAACATGTCCACCATGTCTTCTTACCTAAATTGCTAAAAACTGAGCGTGTCAGCTGGCTAATGCCGTGGTCTCCAACCTCCATAACTGGTCAAATATGTATGGCCACTTTACCCAAGATGACTGATAGATATAGGAAACTAAGCTATCAATACTTCTATCAGACATGTTATATGATGAGCTGTAATAAATTGTTACACCAGTGCCTTATCATTATTCACATCAGATCCCTGGATGAATAGTGGCGCGTGCACACATATACACACGTGGTCAAAATTGTTGGTACCCCTCGTTTATTGAAAGAAAAACCCACAATGGTCACAGAAATAACTGGAATCTGACAAAAGTAAAAATTAAAAATCTATGAAAATGAACAAATGAAAGTCAGACATTGCTTTTCTGCTTCCACAGAATTAAAAAAAAAAATTAAACTCATGAAGTAGGCCTGGACAGAAATGATGGTTTTCTTCTTAACTTAATATTTTGTTGAACAACCTTTTGAGGCAATCACTGCAATCAAACGATTCCAGTAACTGTCAATGAGACTTCTGTATCTCAGGTATTTTGGCCCACTCCTCATGAGCAAACTGCTCCAGTTGTCTCGTGTTTGAAGGTTGCATTTTCCTTACAGCATGTTTCAGCTCTTTCCAAAGCTGCTCCATAGGATTTAGGTCAGGGCTCATAGAAGGCCACTTCAGAATAGTCCAATGTTTTCCTCTTAGCCATTCTTGGGTGTTTTTAGCTGTGTGTTTTGGGTCATTATCCTGTTGCAAGACCCATAACCTGTGAGTGAGACCAAGCTTTCTGACACTGGGCAGCACATTTCTCTCTGGAATCCCCTGATAGTCTTGAGATTTCATTGTACCCTGCACAGATTCAAGACACCCTGTGCCAGATGCAGCAAAGCAGCCCCAGAACATAACAGAGCCTCCCCCATGTTTCACAGTAGGGACAGTGTTCTTTTCTTGATATGCTTCATTTTTCCATCTGTGAACATAGAGCTGATGTGCCTTGCCAAAAACTTCCATTTTTGTCTCATCTGCCCATAGCACATTCTCCCAGAAGCTTTGTGGCTTGTCAACATGTAGTTTGGCAAATTCCAGTCTGGTTTTTGTAGGATTTTTTTTCAACAATGGTGTTCTCCTTGGTCGTCTCCCATTAAGTCCACTTTGGATCAAACAACGAAGGATGGTGCGATCTGACACTGATGTTCCTTGAGCTTGAAGTTCACCTTTAATCTCTTAAGAAGTTATCCTGGGCTCTTTTGTTACCATTCATATTATCCGTCTCTTTGATTTGTCATCAATTTTCCTCCCGCGGCCATTTTCCAGGGAGGTTGGCTACAGTCCCATGGCTCTTAAAATTTCTGAATAATATGTGCAACAGTAGTCAAAGGAACATCAAGCTGTTTGGATATGGTCTTATAACCTTTACCTTGTCTATAATTTTCTTTCTAATCTCCTGAGACAACTCTTTCCTTTGCTTCCTCTGGTCCATGTTGAGTGTGGTACACACCATGTCACCAAACAGCACACTGAGTATCTGTAGCCCTATGTACAGGCCCACTAGCTGGTTACAAGATTGTAGACACCTGTGATGCTAGTTAGTGCACACAACTTGATTTAACATGTCCCTTTTGTCACATTATTTTCGGGGGTACCATCATTTCTGTCCAGGCCTATTTCATGAGTTTAATTTTTTTTAAATTCTGTGGGAGCAGGTTGAAAAGCAATGTCTGACTTTCATTTGTTCATTTTCATAGATTTTTAATGTATTATTATTTTTGTCAGATTCAAGTTCTTTCTGTGACCATTGTGGGTCTTTCTTTCAATAAACGAGGAGTACCAACAATTTTGACCACGTGTGTACATAACATGCACACACATGTATACATGCACATATACATACATACATGCACACACATACATACATACACGTATACACGAACACATACATAAATGCACACATATATACATGCGCACACACACACACAGTCATGGCCAAAAGTGTTGGGAGCCTTGAAATTTTTCCAGAAAATGAAGTAATTCTCCCAGAAATTTATTGCAATAACATATGCTTTGTTATACACGCGTGTATTTCCTTTCTATATATTGGAACAACACAAAAAAAACACATTGGACATTTTTTACACAAAACCCCAAAAAATGAACTGGACAAAATTGTTGGCACCTTTCCAAAATTGTGAGTAAACAGCTTTGTTGCAAGCATGTAATTGCAAGCACATCCTTCTACTGTTTACCAAAATGGAATGAGGCCTACAACGAAAATAACACAGTACCTACAGCCAAATATGGTGGAGGTTCAAAGATGTTTTGGGGTTGTTTTGCTGCCTCTGGCACGGGGTGCCTAGACTGTGTTAAAGGCATCATGAAGTGTCAAGATTACCAAAGGATAATGTAGTGCCCAGTGTCAGAAAGCTGGGTTTGCATCCTAGTTCATGGGTCTTCCATCAGTACAATGACCCCAAACATACTTCAAGAAGCACTCAGAAATGGATGGAAACAAAGCGCTGGAGAGTTCTGAAGTGGCCAGCAATGAGTCTGGATCTAAATCCCATTGAACACCTGTGGAGAGATCTTATAATTGCTTTTGGGAGAAGGCGCCTTCAAATATGACCTGGAGCAGTTTGCAAAAGAAGAGGAGTCCAAAATTCCAGTTGAGAGGTGGAAGAAGCTGATGGTTATAGGAAGCAATTGCAGTTATTTATTCGAAAGGGTGTGCAACCAAATATTAAGATGAGGGTGCCAACAATTTTGTCAGCCCATTTTTGGGGTTTTGTGTGAAATTATGTCCAATTTGCCTTTTTTTGTAGTGTTTCAATACACACAATATAACAAAACATGTGTAACTGCAATAATTTTCTGGGAGAAATACTTCATTTTTTTGGATCAATTTCAAGGGTGCCAACACTTTCAGCCATGACTGTACATGCACACATACATACAAGCACACACATGTATACATTCACATACATACAAGCACACACATGTATACATTCACATACATACAAGCACACACATGTATACATACATGCACATAGACACACAGGCATGGTATATCCCTTGTATTCATTCTGTAGAGACTTTGAAATCAGAACTCGGCACAATCTGATCATTTATGTTCTATCTCTAAAGTCAGACTTTCATATATTAAAGGGGTGTTTCCATAAGCCAAACCTATTACCTATGCCCTTTTGGGACACCGACTGTTCTAGAGAATGGGGGGTCCCTGAGTCCACTGTGTGAGTAGAGCAGTAGAGTTCATGTGTGACCACCGCTTCATTCACTGACTGGATGGAGATAGCCAAGTAGCGGCACAGTGCATGCTTGACTGCTGCTCCATCCAAATGGGGGGACATGGAGCTCCTTTTCTCATGATTAGTGGACCACTTGTGGATTTGTATGGTGGTTGTAATCCTGGAAACGCTGCTTTAATTAGAATTTTTTTGTATAATGCTACCTACAATAACCTTTCTCCTTGACTTCTAGATGGGTCTACTAATCACACCAGGGCAGCAAGCGCCACCACCTTATCCAGGTCAGGTTCAAGGTAGCCAGCCTGTCGTGCAACAGCCGTCAACCCCAATATTTGTTGCACCCCCTCCAAGGACTCAAAGGTTACTTCACTCGGAAGCCTACTTGAAATATATTGAAGGGTTAACTGCAGAATCGAATTGCATCAGCAAATGGGACCAGACATTGTCAGGTGAGATGTCAAATACTGATCTGTTATGTTTATGGGTCTGTATAATTTTATAATGTTTAGCCCCCCTCCCTCCAATGACCCATGATGAAAATTTACATCATGAGTGGCTGTCAGTGCCGTATCAAGACAGTTAGTCCGTGACTAAGAGGTGTTATATCACCCCATAGACTGTTGATGTGTACCAGAGTACATAGGTTTGGGTGGAGTATAAAATCCAGGTTCTTCCGTAGACATCCACTAGTGTTGAGCGAGTATGAATTGTTAACCTCTCGGCAAACACACTCGGGTGCCCGTCGAGTATTTGCAGCGTGCTCGGCATCGATGAAAGTGTCGCCGCGCCTGCATGTGTCACATCTGTCATACACCTGTGACACATGCAGGGATTGCCTGTGTGTGAGGCAATCCATGCTTGTGTAACAACTGTTTAACAGCCGTGACACTTGCATCCGCGGCGACAGTAAAAGAATTGCTGAGCACGCCAAAATACTCGGCGAGCACCCTAGCGTGCTCATTTAAAGGGTAAAACGAGCACGCTCGCTCATCACTAACATCCACCTCTTGATTCTTATTAACTCTTGTTTTTCCATTTCAGCTCGGAGACGAGATATCCACTTATCCAAAGAACAGGAGAGCCGTCTCCCTTCTCATTGGTTGAAAAGCAAAGGGGCCCACACGACCATGGCGAACGCGTTGTGGCGCCTCCGCGATCTCATGCTTAGAGACACCTTGAACATTCGCCAGGCGTACAACATTGAGAACGTCTAACCCTTTCATACCAAGATCATTTTTTTGTGGAACAATTACTGTTTTTAGTGACTGGAGGCCAATATTTTTATTGCTTTTCTGTATATTGTAAGAGCGTTTTGATATGAGAACATTTAAAAAAAATGCTTAGTTTGGTTATGTTTATCTTTTTGTTTTTTATTAAGTTGTGAAATGCAACGTTTTTACATATTTTCAGTTGTGTTTTGGGGGTTTAGTGTCAGTGATGCTCATTGATGGCGGGTGTGTTGGGTACATTGTTTTTTTTTATTGTAATTGTGGGATCGGCTGCACCATGCACCGCCATTGTTTTAAATTAAATTAAATGTCTTTGCCACTTGACTCTGGTCCATGGTCTTACTGCAGTGATGTACGTTTGTTCTCCATTGTTGCATGGCCGCGCTGATTTCACTTATTTGAGAACTGCACACAAGTATGATGACGTTCGGCTTTGAATACCTCCCTTTTATCCATCTTGCAGAGATAATAATTCTCTAAATTCTCTGCATTCGCTATAAGAGATCCAGAAAAGTTAAAATATGAATCGTTTATTTAAGTAAATATATAAAACAATCTTAAAAAAGGGATTGCCTCAGGAACAAAAGGGACACACTACATGCCTGACATAAGTAGTAATGAACACTCGAGGAATAGCATAGTGTCACAACAGGGGGAGAATAATCAAACAATAAACACAATATTCAGTAATACTTAAATGTCATAGTTCCCCATCCCAAATGCCTGTTATAATCTAAGGTCATCTATCATCAACCTGCCACCAATTAATGAGGCGTGTATATATAGCGAAGTATTACCTAATGTTGCAGTAGTCATTCGGGCATGGAGACTGTCAGACGCTGTGATCCTACACCCCGACGCGCGTTTCGCCTCTCTTGTTCCCGGGACATGTTTCAGGCTGACTGGAGTTGCCTAGTTATCATTCAACAGCCAATAGGGAGGAGTGGCGTCAGCATTACCAATGAAGTAAATGGCGCCTAGTGCCTCTGCTGCACCTCATCATGAGATTTTGAGCTTACTGGAAGTGCGCGGTGGCACTCACGCGTTGGAACGCATGTGATCACTTGATACGGCACTCTGAGAAGATCATTGAGGCCAGAAAGATGCGCGTCATCAATTGATAAGGCTCTGAAGGTAAGTTGGCTCCATTCTATAAAGTGCACGTGCTGTAAGATAGGGAAAAAAATACCGGACTCATATCAGATCCATCTCAATACACTAAAAGTCTATAAAATAAATATATGGATAAACGTGTTCACTCAAAAATGAAAACCGTAGAATAATAAATATATATGTATTAACTCATATAGTGAAAGCTATATAGGTGCTAGAATATATATAAAGGACACCTAAGTAATTATTTTTTAGCCTCTGTATTTTTATTTTTTTTTTACTTCTATTTTGTGTACATGCTTATGGCGGCACATAAATTATCAGCTATCCACTGTATAGGTAATAATATTTAGATCTGTGTTGGTCAATGCTGGGAGCCCCAACGATTGGCAGAATGGATGACTAGAGAGTAGGAGTAACACTGCGTCTGGTCGCACATGGGCCCTGCTGCTCTATTCTACGTCTATTGTACTGAAGATTTTGCAGTGAGAGGGGGAAGAGTTGAGATGTGTCCATCACCTAATATGAATGTTGGATTTATACACTCCTCAACATTGATATGCAAGATCAAGAAGGAAATGTCGCGGAATTATGGAAATCACGGGCTTGATAGACATGTTAATAATATGCAAATGATGGAAATATGGAAACAACATTTTCAAACTATCTACATTTTTTCTGTATCTAGAAAGAGCGCCATGGGCAGAAATCCCCACATTTTACAGCCTTAGCTGCTATCAGTGAGGTTATTAAATGTTGTCTGTTTTGTCACGCTGAATGCAGTTGAGCAAATCATCAAGATCCGCTGCTGGCAGCTCCCTTTACAATTGCCAACCAATGATGTTGCATAGGTGCTTGAAGGGACAAAAGTCCAGAGATACTGCAGACCATGAAAGCATGCTTAGGCCTGGCATGGTGTCGAAAAATGGCTTTTGAGTTACCGGATGTGGCCCACAGTCCGTACTTTGCCCAGGTCTGCTCTAGTCTTTGTTCCAGGTTCACTGACATCTAAAAATTTACATTGATTTGGTCTTGGAATCAGAGAGATGGCCATTTCTCCAAAGTGTCCAAGGAGCCGTTTTTTTTAACATGACAACGCCAGGCCATATGTTGATCGTGCTACTGTGAGCAGAGTGTGTGACCTAAATGTGCTACCATGGCATGCAGCATCTCTAGACTTGTCTCCCATTGAGCACATATTTGTGTTGTCATTGGATGGCAATTGCAAAGGCGCTGCCAGCAGCAGATCTTGATGATTTGCCCAAATGCATTTAGGGTGGCAGAATATTCCTCAGACAACCATTAATAACCTCACTGATAGCAGCCAAGGTTGTAATTGCGAGGATTTCTGCCCTTAGACCTCATACTCCATGCTGAATAAATGGAGATGTTTTGAAATTTTTGTTTCCGCTTAATTATCATTTGCAAACAACAGGTCTATCCATCCTGTGATTTCTGTAATTCCACAACTTTTCCTTGGTTAATGCAATTTCAATGTTGAGGAGTATGAATGTATATGTCACACCTATATATACAGTACTATGCAAACATTTTAGGCAGGTGTGTAATAATAAAAAAAATCCTGCAAAGTAAGTGTTCTTTCAAAAACACAGATATTAATGTTTATTTTGATCAATTAACAACATGCAGAGTGAATGAACACAAGAGAAATATAAATCAATTGAAATCATTCTTACTTTGGAGCAATTTTTCTCACTCCTGCTGAAATCTTGTGCACAATACTGTTTGTGTTTGCTGAGGCCTGGTGAAAAAAAAGAGGCTCCGGCATTGTTATTTTGTGGGAAATAAAAGTGTTAATAAAAGAAGACCAGTTTCCTTTGCCTCTCCATTTTCTTTTGTGTCTGTTGCGGACTTTAAATTATATATCACCAAAACTTTTTTTTTTTTTTCTTGCATCAGAACTCTGGCCTTGTGCCTGATAAGCGAGAGGAATACTGAAGGAAAAACACAAGTGAGTGCTCCATAGGCCAGCATGATAGACGCCTGGAAGGACCTGTACTCCCTTAATTTAGATGCAAATTGTTTAGGTATATAGATCAGACTTGGGCAAAGTGTGGCCATTCGGCTGTTCCCTTCCGGTACCATGCAGGACACTCTGCCCAGTGTCTGTTTCACCGGGATCTGCACATACCGGCGAACACAATGATGGAACACGAAGGCGTTAGCTCCCTCTTCCACAATTAAGCCTGTGCGTCTGAGAGCGTTAGTACATTGCCCCAGATGTGCGGAGCCTCTGTACCCAGTGCAGCCCACAACAGTGCATCCGGAGAATGGGGTTAGACGAGTACTTTTATTTTTTGAACTGTCAATACTTGTGAGAAAAGCATACTGCATGGGGAGCGGAGGGGGGCGGGGCTTTGTTGGGACATCATACTGTGTTGGGACATTATATTGTATTGGGGGCATCATACTGTGTTGGGACATTATATTGTATTGGGGGCATCATACTGTGTTGGGACATTATACTGTGTTGGGGCATCATACTGTATTGGGGCATCATACTGTGTTGGGACATCATATTGTATTGGGGCATCATACTGTGTTGGGGCATCATACTGTGTTGGGGCATCATATTGTGTTGGGACATCATATTGTGTTGGGACATCATACTGTTGGGATTGTTGATCAATGAAGAAGGGCTGAATTACAGGAGCATATAATTTACTGCTTTATATAAAGTCTATAAATTGTATGGTTTTGATTAGCTGTTAGTGGTAAGAATACATGTTACAATCAGCCCTATCCGAACTAGTATTGAACGGGGCAAAGCACGTCTAGTTGGAATGTGGCCGGGAGTTGGCACATCGTTTACTTGGGGTCACATGACCACTCAGTCTCGCAGCCGGCACGGTGAATCTTTACAGCACACGCTGCACGTGATGTGAGGATTCGCAAGTCTTCAGTCACATAAAGTTGCTGCAAACTTTCGTGAAAAACACCTTTAATTCTGCTCAATATTAATGATTATTATTACATATTAATTTTTAGCAGAATTAAAAACAATCTGTCAGCAGGTTTTTGACATTTAATCTATAGAGGCGGAGAGCTCTTTACGTTCGACCCTTCACAACAGTTACAGTCTCTCATGGATCCCTTGGATAATTTAATTGCCGACCCCTGATGTAGATGCATGTTGTGTTTCACTGCCTGATATACTTTTTTGGCTTTCAAAACTTGTGAATTCTCACAGTGCACACTCAGGATTTTCTGGTGCTGGGAGCGGCCAAACGCCTGGCTGCAAGTATGTGATTTGCATACATTCATTGGAGTCCAGCTGTGTTTAATTAAACTGATAGGACTTGATTTGGAAAGGCACACACCTGTCTATATAAGACCTCACAGCTCACAGTGCATGTCAGACCAAGTGAGAATCAGGAGCTCAAAGGAACTGCCCAAGGAGCTCAGAGGCAGAATTGTGGCAAGGCACAGATCTGGCCAAGGTTACAAAAGAACTTCTGCATTACTCAAGGAAGAATTATGTGACTTTTTGTGCTAAAAAGTCACAATAGAAGGTTAAAAATAAAAATCAAGAACATTTTTTACTCTGTGCAAAATTCATGAACCGTGTGCGCCATTTGCAAGAATTTGGCATTCACAAAGTCTAAACTGGTGGGTTGTGGGTTTCACAGGTGGTATATGGGGCTGTCACTGCTGCGGCGCTGGGCAAGCGCGGTGCACCATTGAAGGCAGGGAGAGTACACCCGGCTGGCTGCGCATTGCCAGACAGGCAGAACATTGTGCACATGCGCACGATTTGCAAACCGCTGGCAGTGACGCGGCTTTTGCAAATCATGTCACTTACGTCCATAGGGGTGACAGCATGATTAGTGGGAGGATTGGTATGGGAAAATCAACATTTCCCCACACACTAATTAGCATGTCACCAGCACAGGAATAAAATGGATTTTATGGTGATTCAGCAATCAATAAGTCACGAAAAAGGGGCTTGTTAGAAAGTAGATATAGGGATCAATAAAGATGTGGTGGTTTTGGAGGCTGGGGCAGCTGACTGGCTCCATACTGATTTTAACAAAGTACAGACTATCTTGCTGATAATGTTATGGGGTATCTGTAGTTGGCACACGTCATAAGGGACGGGGCAGCACATTGGATCAGTAGTTAGCACTGTTGCTTTGCAGCGCTGAGGTTCTGGGTTCAAATCCCACCAAGGACAACAACTGCAAGGAGTTTGTATGTTCTCACCATGTTTGCGTGGGTTTCCTCCAGGTTCTCCGGTTTCCTCCCACACTCCAAAGACATACTGATAGGGAATTTAGATTGTGAGCCCTGATGGGGACAGCAATAATTATGTATGTAAAGCGCTGCGGAATATGTTAGCGCTATATAAAAAAATAAAGATTATTATTATAAGGGCATCTGTTGTTGGCACTGACCTTTAGAGAAATCTCTAGGGGCATATACTCGGGTCAGTGGTTGGCATATACTCAGGTTGACATATACTCGGGGGTCAGTGGTTGGCATACACTCGGGTCAGTGATTGGCATATACTCTGTGTCAGTGATTGGAATATACTCGGGGGTCAGTGGTTGACATATACTCTGGGGTGTCAGTGGTTGGCATACTCTCGGGGGTCAGTGGTTGGCATATACTCGTTGGGTCAGTGATTGGCAAACACTCGGGGGTCAGTGGTTGGTATATACTCGGGGGTCAGTGGTTGGCATACACTCGGGGAGGTCAGAGGTTGGCATATACTCGGGGGTCAGTGGTTAGCATATACTTGGGGGTCAAATGTTGGCATATACTCGGGAGATCAGTAATTGGCATATACTCGGGGGTCAGTGGTTGGCATATACTCGGGAGTCATTGGTTGGCATACAATCGGGGGGTCAGTGGTTGGCATATACTTGGGGAGTCAGTGGTTGTCAAACACTCGGGGGTCAGTGGTTGGCATATATTCGGAGGGTCAGTGATTGGCATATACTCGGGGGTGTCAGTGGTTGGCATATACTCGGGGGTCAGTGGTTGGCATATATTCGGAGGGTCAGTGATTGGCATATACTCGGGGGGGTCAGTGGTTGGCATATATTCGGAGGGTCAGTGATTGGCATATACTCGGGGGTCAGTGGTTGGCATATACTCGGGGGTCAGTGGTTGGCATATATTTGAGGGTCAGTGGTTGGCATATACTCGGCGGGTCAGTGGTTGGCATATACTCGGGGGTCAGTGGTTGGTATATACTCGGGGGTCAGTGGTTGGCATACACTCGGGGAGGTCAGAGGTTGGCATATACTCGGGGGTCAGTGGTTAGCATATACTTGGGGGTCAAATGTTGGCATATACTCGGGAGATCAGTAATTGGCATATACTCGGGGGTCAGTGGTTGGCATATACTCGGGAGTCATTGGTTGGCATACAATCGGGGGGTCAGTGGTTGGCATATACTTGGGGAGTCAGTGGTTGTCAAACACTCGGGGGTCAGTGGTTGGCATATATTCGGAGGGTCAGTGATTGGCATATACTCGGGGGTGTCAGTGGTTGGCATATACTCGGGGGTCAGTGGTTGGCATATATTCGGAGGGTCAGTGATTGGCATATACTCGGGGGGGTCAGTGGTTGGCATATATTCGGAGGGTCAGTGATTGGCATATACTCGGGGGTCAGTGGTTGGCATATACTCGGGGGTCAGTGGTTGGCATATATTTGAGGGTCAGTGGTTGGCATATACTCGGCGGGTCAGTGGTTGGCATATACTCGGGGGTCAGTGGTTGGCATATACTCGGGGGTCATTGGTTGGCATATACTCGGGGGTCAGTGGTTGGCATATATTTGAGGGTCAGTGGTTGGCATATACTCGGCGGGTCAGTGGTTGGCATATACTCGGGGTCAGTGGTTGGCATATACTCTGGGGGTCAGTGGTTGGCATATATTTGAGAGTCAGTGGTTGGCATATACTCGGGGGTCAGTGGTTGGCATATACTCAGGGGGTCAGTGGTTGGCATATACTCAGGGGGTCAGTGGTTGGCATATACTCTGGGGGTCAGTGGTTGGCATATATTTGAGGGTCAGTGGTTGGCATATACTCGGCGGGTCAGTGGTTGGCATATACTCGGCGGGTCAGTGGTTGGCATACACTCGGGGAGGTCAGAGGTTGGCATATACTCGGGGGTCAGTGGTTAGCATATACTTGGGGGTAAAATGTTGGCATATACTCGGGAGATCAGTAATTGGCATATACTCGGGGGTCAGTGGTTGGCATATACTCGGGAGTTATTGGTTGGCATACACTCGGGGGGTCAGTGGTTGGCATATACTTGGGGAGTCAGTGGTTGTCAAACACTCGGGGGTCAGTGGTTGGCATATATTCGGAGGGTCAGTGATTGGCATATACTCGGGGGTGTCAGTGGTTGGCATATACTCGGGGGTCAGTGGTTGGCATATACTCGGGGGTCAGTGGTTGGCATATATTTGAGGGTCAGTGGTTGGCATATACTCGGGGGTCAGTGGTTGGCATATACTCGGGGGTCATTGGTTGGCATATACTCGGGGGTCAGTGGTTGGCATATATTTGAGGGTCAGTGGTTGGCATATACTCGGCGGGTCAGTGGTTGGCATATACTCGGGGTCAGTGGTTGGCATATACTCTGGGGGTCAGTGGTTGGCATATACTCAGAGGTCAGTGGTTGGCATATACTCAGGGGGGTCAATGGTTGTCAAACACTCGGGGGTCAGTGGTTGGCATATATTTGGAGGGTCAGTGATTGGCATATACTCGGGGGTGTCAGTGGTTGGCATATATTCGGAGGGTCAGTGATTGGCATATACTCGGGGGTCAGTGGTTGGCATATACTCGGGGGTCAGTGGTTGGCATATATTTGAGGGTCAGTGGTTGGCATATACTCGGCGGGTCAGTGGTTGGCATATACTCGGGGGTCAGTGGTTGGCATATACTCGGGGGTCATTGGTTGGCATATACTCGGGGGTCAGTGGTTGGCATATATTTGAGGGTCAGTGGTTGGCATATACTCGGCGGGTCAGTGGTTGGCATATACTCGGGGTCAGTGGTTGGCATATACTCTGGGGGTCAGTGGTTGGCATATATTTGAGGGTCAGTGGTTGGCATATACTCAGAGGTCAGTGGTTGGCATATACTCAGGGGGGTCAGTGGTTGGCATATATTCGGAGGGTCAGTGATTGGCATATACTCGAGGGTGTCAGTGGTTGGCATATATTCGGAGGGTCAGTGATTGGCATATACTCGGGGGTCAGTGGTTGGCATATACTCGGGGGTCAGTGGTTGGCATATACTCGGGGGTCAGTGGTTGGCATATATTTGAGGGTCAGTGGTTGGCATATACTCGGCGGGTCAGTGGTTGGCATATACTCGGGGGTCAGTGGTTGGCATATACTCGGGGGTCATTGGTTGGCATATACTCAGGGGTCAGTGGTTGGCATATATTTGAGGGTCAGTGGTTGGCATATACTCGGCGGGTCAGTGGTTGGCATATACTCGGGGTCAGTGGTTGGCATATACTCTGGGGGTCAGTGGTTGGCATATATTTGAGGGTCAGTGGTTGGCATATACTCAAAGGTCAGTGGTTGGCATATACTCAGGGGGGTCAGTGGTTGGCATATACTCAGGGGGTCAGTGGTTGGCATATACTCTGGGGGTCAGTGGTTGGCATATATTTGAGGGTCAGTGGTTGGCATATACTCGGCGGGTCAGTGGTTGGCATATACTCGGCGGGTCAGTGGTTGGCATATACTCTGGGGGTCAGTGGTTGGCATACACTCGGGGAGGTCAGAGGTTGGCATATACTCGGGGGTCAGTGGTTAGCATATACTTGGGGGTAAAATGTTGGCATACACTCGGGAGATCAGTAATTGGCATATACTCGGGGGTCAGTGGTTGGCATATACTCGGGAGTCATTGGTTGGCATACACTCGGGGGGTCAGTGGTTGGCATATACTTGGGGAGTCAGTGGTTGTCAAACACTCGGGGGTCAGTGGTTGGCATATATTCGGAGGGTCAGTGATTGGCATATACTCGGGGGTGTCAGTGGTTGGCATATACTCAGGGGTCAGTGGTTGGCATATACTCGGGGGTCAGTGGTTGGCATATATTTGAGGGTCAGTGGTTGGCATATACTTGGCGGGTCAGTGGTTGGCATATACTCGGGGGTCAGTGGTTGGCATATACTCGGGGGTCAGTGGTTGGCATATACTCAGGGGTCAGTGGTTGGCATATATTTGAGGGTCAGTGGTTGGCATATACTCGACGGGTCAGTGGTTGGCATATACTCGGGGTCAGTGGTTGGCATATACTCGGGGGTCAGTGGTTGGCATATATTTGAGGGTCAGTGGTTGGCATATACTCAGAGGTCAGTGGTTGGCATATACTCAGGGGGGTCAGTGGTTGGCATATACTCAGGGGGGTCAGTGGTTGGCATATACTCAGGGGGTCAATGGTTGGCATATACTCTGGGGGTCAGTGGTTGGCATATATTTGAGGGTCAGTGGTTGGCATATACTCTGGGGGTCAGTGGTTGGCATATACTCGGAGTTCAGTGGTTGGCATATACTCAGGGGGGTCAGTGGTTGGCATGTTCTATTATGTATGGGTTTATGTGGTTGGAACACAAAAGTAACTGGGCTTCTGGCACAATGCCATGGAGGAATCAGTGTTTGGCACAGCCTGTTATAGGCACAGGTTGGTATTGTGAGCTGCCATGTACTGTTCCGGGCATGGGCACCTGTGGCTGGTATACACTGTGACAGGGCTCCTGGGATTTCGAGTGTCACATACACTGGCTGCTCACACCTTCTTTTCTACTGCGCATGCGTCTTGTTTCCTCGGGTTAGCTCGTGTTTGTTCTTTATGTCGAGGTTTTGCAGGGAAAGGTATTGCTGGCTCCGACCTTCAGCACGAGGACATAGGAGGGGACTGTCACCGGCCAGGACGTGCATGGGGTAAGTGCAGGCAGCGCCACCAGCAGGAGGGGGACTGCACAGCGCCGGGACGTGCAGTGTAGTAATAGACGCGTGTGTACAGTCTGCGCCGGCCTGACCACAGCAGTGCGTGTACCCCACAGTGCAGGAGCCCTGACACCACTGCCATGGCAGCCACACCCCAATGTCCCGGATATCTGACCTCTGCCCGGGGGCTCAGGCTGCAGTTTTGTTTTTTTTCCTAACTACCGATATTAGGGGCTAAAAATATTTTTTAGAATTGGGTTTCATTACACATTTTCTACCATTTGGCTTTTCCAGGCTCTTTGATTCCATCACATTCAACTGTGATGAGGTCTGTGGTCATAAATCAGCTGAGAGGAGCTCCCATAGAGAGGAGCTCACTGACAGATTCTCTGTTAGCTCGTTCTGCAGCCAGCAATACACAGTGCGACACGGAAAGAATAGAAGGCAAACGGTGCAACATTTTTTAACAAATCTGAATTACAAAAATGATTTTTTTTAGCCAAATATTCATGCAATTCTGTCATAAAAGCACATGTCTACAAAGATAGGCAACCTCAGGATCGGCACATTTTTGGGGTTTTATACACGCGCCTTTAACATTTTTTTCTCACTGGAATGTTTTAATGACTTTACATCATTTTTTGTGACACACGGGTTTCATCATTTTTATATAATTTTTTATTCCTTTTTTTTTCTTTCTCTAATGTGAAGGGAAAATGTGAAGAAAAAGTAGGTGTGTATTTTTCCCTTTTTTATAACAGCAAAGGAACACTAAAAACATTAAATTGTGTTCCCATTTCTGCTTTCTGTAGAAATTATATATAATTTTATTTTTTTTACTGGGGCTGCAAACTTTTTTTCATTTATTTTTCATATATTGTACATATCATGTGCCCCCATAAAGTCTTAAAAGTCTTTTGAACATATACATTCTTTTTCTTTTCCTTGTAACTGGGACTGGTATATTAGCCCCAGTTACAGAGGAGTTGCAGAGCTAACTGACTCTCCTAGGACCCAGCAGCTCCTGCTCTCACCCTACACCCAGCGATAACACAATCACTGGGTCCGGAGGGGGAAGCACTGTCAGCGCTTCCTAGTCACTATATACACAACACTGAACCAGAATTTGTATATAAAGATCGAGAAGGTAAACATGGTAATATACCACGTCTGCCTTCGCTGAGGACAGTTTGACTGTATCTGACTGCCAGATCCCCGCCCCCCCACAGCTGCACAATCTCCTATAAGCTGCTTACCCTGCATTGACATTTTAGAATATCAGTGCTGAGTGAAGTGCGGGCCACCTGGACCTTTATAGTCTATGGACACTTGGACACTCAACAAGTAGTTAACAACCAGAAGTCATTGATGGCCCAAGTTATATGACCAAATAATGGCTGCAAGTCGTGCGCTAAATGTGAATTTAATGATCCCAACTAAAAGCATCATAGGGATCCAGGGATCTCTGATTCTATAACTGTGGATCAGCCAGAACTTGAGTACAGAAATATGCCCAATTTATGCCTAATGTTATGTTCTGTTCTGCTCTAAAGAAGGCTCCTCCAAAATTATTCTACTTGTGCTTGTCCCAAGTTATATCCAACCCCTAACCTAGGGAAATAGATCCTTACTGAAGCTGGATCCATTCTAACACCCACACCACGGCCTCTCTCCACCGGACCACTTTGTCTGACCACCTCCAAACAACCCATTCCACAAACTCTCGCCATTTAAAGCCTTGTAGGAGCCGCCATAGAGTACGACCGCTCCGACCAGATTCACTGCGGGAAATATGTAGAGCAGTCTATAAGTGAAAAATGTCGGGTCGTTTAGGGTCCGCAGTAGTGAATGCATTCTGTGCATGAATTCTAATTTGTAATTGTGCGACCACCCCTGTAAATTCGTGATTCTGCAGGTTACTATGCAAGTGATGGGGATATGGAGCAAAAATACTGGCTGGAAGAGCGCTGCCAAGGAGGGAAGTATAAAAAAGTATTATTGAAGCTACGTGTTTCGGAGCCAATCAGACCCTTTCATCCGGTATAGTAAAGAAAATTGCCCGTGATCTTTAGACAGGTCACAAAATGACGTAACAGGCTCAATGTACGTCATGGGAAATTTCGAGTCCCCATATGTTGCTCTGCCCCCTTCCTGCCGGTGGGCAAATCCTATTTTATAAAAGATTCATTGTTGACTCGTTTTTTATTTGGGCAGGGACGCCTGAGGAAGCAGGGACGCCTGAGGAAGCAGGGACGCCTGAGGAAGCAGGGGCGCCTGAGGAAGCAGGGACGCCTGAGGAAGCAGGGACGCCTGAGGAAGCAGGGACGCCTGAGGAAGCAGGGACGCCTGAGGAAGCAGGGGCGCCTGAGGAAGCAGGGGCGCCTGAGGAAGCAGGGGCGCCTGAGGAAGCAGGGGCGCCTGAGGAAGCAGGGACGCCTGAGGAAGCAGTATTTTTTGTAGATCAACGAAACCAAAATCCATGGGGCTTAGAGTTTACCTTCTCCATTTCTGCTACCCAGATAGATGTTTTGGATCTAACAATTTTGAAGGGAGAACATAGATCTATACTACAACACACGTTATGAACGTTGATGTAAATCGGACATTATCTTAAATGGATTAGAAACATCCCGTATGGCCAGTATTGGTGCATTAAAAAAAAAACTGCACTCACAATGCAGATTTTTACAAAGAAGCTTGGGTTTTACAGAAGAGACTTGAGAAGGAATACCCTAAAAAATTGTGAAGAATGTATTTAATCACTAGTGAACTAAATCAGATTGCTCATTGAAGGGAGAGGATAATAGCAAAACAAAAAAAGAAGATCCAAAATAATTGAAAAAAATTAGCGATAGTAAATTATTACTAGTTTAAGAAGTATATTAACAAAATACTGGCCAATAATTAAAAATGATCCAATTTTCACAGGTATTATACAAAACAAACCTAATATTATTTTCCGCAGGAACATGAATTTACAAAACTATGGGTACATTGCACCCAGCAGGATAAGATCTATCAGACCCTCCAAGGATTTTTCCATTGGATCCACTCCCTAAACAAGTCTTATACACACATGGTCAAAATTGTTGGTACCCCTCGTTTAATGAAAGAACAACCCACAATGGTCACAGAAATAACTTGAATCTGACAAAAGTAATAAATTAAAAATCTATGAAAATGAACGAATGAAAGTCAGTCATTGCTTTTCAACCTGCTTCCACAGAATTTTTTAAAAAAAATTAAACTCATGAAATGGGCCTGGACAGAAATGATGGTACCCCTGAAAATAATGTGACAAAAGGGACATGTTAAATCAAGTTGTGTCCAGTAATTAGCATCACAGGGGTCTACAATCTTATAATCAGTCAGTGGGCCTGTATATAGGGCTACAGATACTCACTGTGCTGTTTGGAGACATGGTGTGTACCACACTCAACATGGACCAGAGGAAGCAAAGGAAAGAGTTGTCTCAGGAGATTAGAAAGAAAATTATAGACCAGCATCTTAAAGGTAAAGGTTATAAGACCATCTCCAAGCAGATTGATGTTCCTGTGACTACAGTTGCACATATTATTCAGAAATTTAAGATCCATGGGACTGTAGCCAACCTCCCTGGACAAGGCCGCAAGAGGAAAATTGAGGACAAATCAAAGAGACGGATAATACGAATGGTAACAAAAGAGCCCAGGAAAACTTCTAAAGAGATTAAAGGTCATCTTCAAGCTCAAGGAACATCAGTGTCATATCGCACCATCCGTCGTTGTTTGATCAAAAGTGGACTTCATGGGAGATGACCAAGGAGAACACCATTGTTGAAAAAAAAATCCTACAAAAACCAGACTGGAATTTGCCAAACTACATGTTGACAAGCCACAAAGCTTCTGGGAGAATGTCCTATTGACAGATGAGACAAAAATGGAAGATTTGGCAAGGCACATCAGCTCTATGTTCACAGACGGAAAAATGAAGCATATCAATGAAAGAACACTGTCCCCACTGTGAAACATGGGGGAGGCTCTGTTATGTACTGGGGCTGCTTTGCTGCATCTGGCACAGGGTGTCTTGAATCTGTGCAGGGTACAATGAAATCTCAAGACTATCAAGGGATTCTAGAGAGAAATGTGCTGCCCAGTGTCAGAAATCTTGGTCTCAGTCGCAGGGCATGGGTCTTGCAACAGGATAATGACCCAAAACACACAGCTACAAACACCCAAGAATGGCTAAGAGGAAAACATTGGACTATTCTGAAGTGGTCTTCTATGAGCCCTGACCTAAATCCTTAAATCCTATGGAGCATCTTTGGAAAGAGCTGGAACATGTCGTCAGGAAAAGGCAACCTTCAAACACGAGACAACTGGAGCAGTTTGCTCATGAGGAGTGGGCCAAAATACCTGAGGTACAGAAGTCTCATTGACAGTTAGGCTATGTGCCCACTTTGCAGAAATGAAGCAGAAAATTTCTGCAGCATTTCTGCATCTCCCTGGCAGAAAAAACACATGCAGATTGTACATGCAGATTGTACATGCAGATTGTGCATGCGTTTTTCCTGCAGAATACATGCGGATTCACATGCGTTTCCGCATGCAGATTGACAAGCGCTTTCCAGGCGATAGCATCACTTGGAAAGTGCTTGACAACTAGGTCACACTGTATAAATCCATGCAAACAGCATGGATTTATACAGTGTGACCGTAAAAATTAAAACAAATAAAGCTATACTCACCCCCGAGGCCCCGGCGTGGCTGCAGCGCTCGTTCCTGTCTGGTTCCTGGATGCCAGCATATCGCGAGACAGAGCGGTGAAGGGCCTGCGGTCACATGACTGTGACGTCACCGCAGGTCCTCAAGCGATGCCGGCATTCAGAGAGAAGACGCCGGACAGGTGAATATAACTTTATTTGTTATTTTATTCTTTTTTTACAGGTACAATGGTACCCAGGTCTGGAGGAGAGTCTCCTCTCCTCCAGAACTGGGTACCATCCGCACATAGAAACGCATAGAAGCCGCTTGTAGAAATGTACAGTCGCGGTTTCTATGCGTTGCAATGCAAGTCAATGGCGGGAGTTCCGCTGCGCTACCGCAAAATTAAATGACATGCTGCGGATTTTTGTACGCAGCATAAACGCTGCGGAAAAATCCGCAGCATGTGCATAGAACATGCGGAATCCCCTTGGGGACCATGGGGTGCGGATTACCTAGCGTTTAACAAGCGTTTACGCTGCGGAAATTCCGCAGCATAAACGCTTGAAAAATGCTACGTGGGCACTCAGCCTTGCAGGAATCGTTTGATTGCAGTGATTGCCTCAAAAGGTTGTTCAACAAAATATTAAGTTAAGAAGAAAACCATCATTTCTGTCCAGGCCTATTTCATGAGTTTAATTTTTTTTTTCAATTCTGTGGAAGCAGAAAAGCAATGTCTGACTTTCATTTGATCATTTTCATAGATTTTTAATTTATTATTACTCTTGTCAGATTCATGTTATTTCTGTGACTATTGTGGGTTTTCTTTTCATTAAACGAGGGGTACCAACAATTTTGACCACGTGTGTTGGTTACTATCATTGTGGGAGAGCGAAATGTCTCTGTTGTATGATAAAACAAGACCGTAAAGAATTTAAGTCCATAATCACAGGAGAGAGTTTCCTGTAAGTCAGTTTTTAAACTGCAACACCAGTTATGTAAGTTATTTATTACAGGGTGATTGCAACCTTCCATATGTAGGAAGGACCACACTAGTACACACTAGGATGAATAAACATAGGCACTATATACCGAATGGAATAATAAATCATTCTTTATCCAAACATTATCTAATGGAACATAAAAAAGATCCTAGATGTTTAAAATGAACAATAATGGAACAATTATCTGACAGCAGTCCAAATCGTTATCACAAACTTATTAATTGGGAATCTTATTGGATCTTTAAATTATCAGCTTTAAAACCTGGTCTAAATGAATGTATCTGGAATACCAACTAATGAGAGACAATGAAGAATTAACACTCATGTAGCCAGTAGCGTCTACTAATACTGAAAACAGATTCATTTTTTAGCGGTAGAATAGTGATACTACCATTCTTTTTCCCATAACTGGGGCTGGTATATTAGCCCCAGTTACAGAGGAGTTACAGCCTCAGGTGTTCCTGCTTCCTCTGGTGTTCCTGTTTCCTCTGGTGTTCCTTTCCTCCTCCGGTGTTCCTTTCTTCCTCCGGTGTTCCTTTCTTCCTCCGGTGTTCCTTTCTTCCTCCGGTGTTCCTTTCCTCCTCCGGTGTTCCTTTCCTCCTCCGGTGTTCCTTTCCTCCTCGGATGTTCCTGTCCAATAAAAAACAAGTCATCAATGAATCTTTTATAAAATAGGATGTGGCCCAGCAGCAGGTGGGGAGAGCTACATTTAGGGACTTGAAACGTCCTTTGATGTACATTAAGCCTGTTACATCACTTTGTCACCCATATAAAGATCACTGGCAATTTCTTGTTTTATTATACCTGATGAAGGGGTCTGATAGTTAGGGGTCTGATCCTTAGCGTAGTTTCAATGAATCTTGTTTTATACTTCCCTTGTGGAATCTTTGTCTCTTTGGCAGCGCTCTTGCTGCCCATATTTTTGCTCCATACCTCCAGACTAAAGTGCCAGTGCTCACAAGCTCAGGAATCAGCGTGACGTAACAGCAGCCATTAGAGTTACCATGCACGCCATCCTCAGTGTTGTGCCTGCCTTGCACAACAGGCATAGGTGAGTGTAACAGACCACATCAGCTGTCTGATCTGAGCACCTTCCTTTTCTCTTTTTTACTATTTTAGAGATGGCCTACAGCTAGGCTGATCGGTGGCTGTCCATCCATTGGTACCACCACCAATTCCGTATAATGAAGCACTATACATTGAACCCCCAGCCAGCCGGCTGTGCAGTTGTGACTCTTGACAGCCAATGTCAAATGCAGTTGAGTCAAGTGCAGTAGAGTAACATTGGAGGGTCTGCAGAGCTGGGAATACCCCAGTGCCCAGACCACTGTTAATTGTCCCTGGACGTTGCTGCTTTTCTTTTGCTTTTTATAAAGAGTTAATGTGAACATGTTCCTTCTCTTGTAGACCCGCAGACATGAGGCAGAAAAGCACAATAAGAACTCTGATGGATACGGTCCCAGGGAAGCAGAGATTCGGCATGTACCGATTCTTACCCTTCTTCTTTGTGGTCGGAGGGGCCATGGAATGGTTTATGATCAATGTTCGAATTGGCAAAGAAACATTTTGTAAGTTCCCTCGTCATCCCGGCAGGACTTTTGTAAAACCAACTTGTCTCATACAGATCCCACCTCTCGTTAATTCTTCAGGCCTCATTCAGAGGTCCGTGTTTCATGAACATGTTCTATCCATGTTTTTTTCATTATAATCTATGTCCACGCTTCCGTTTTTTTTGCAGACCGATTGCTCTCAAACTCTCCAATTTTTTTTATTCAATTTGCGGTTCAAACTAACCCATTGAAGCGAATAGATGAGTGAAAAACACGGGTAGCACTGAGAAGTCATCCAAGTGCTGTCAATTTTTTATTTAGTGGGTAATAGAAGCATTGATTTTTATTTTTTTTTGCGCAATCCAGAAAAATTGACATAATTAAAAATGGATGAAAATTGTATCCCACGTACTCATGAAAAATGATTCTTTCCTTCGTGTACGCAAAAGAAAACAAACGGATGTTTGAATGAGGCCTTAGTTTGTATTTTTGTCTTAGAATTTTTTTATACATAATTTAAATGAATTTATCATTTACTTGTATGTGCCACAAAATTATGCATGAAATAATGCAGGGAAGACAAAAAAAATCTCTAATGCTTAAAGGGACTCTGTCAGCACAAAATGATTAAAACTGAGCACAGGCACTCGGTGCACGCGTGGTGTGGCCGAGCCGAAAAACGTTTGGTAACACCAAGGGTGCACCGAGCGCCTGTGCTTGGTTTGAAGTCAATTTGTTTTAACAGAGTCCCTTTAAGATGTAAATGGTTTTTTTTCCATAATTTGTGAGCAATAACACTAATTCATAAACTGCATTTTTTAATATGGTGCGGTTTTCTGCTTGTCCACTATCAAACCTTTGGGGTTTATACTGGGGTCATTACCATCCATTTCAGCTATGGCATTAGTATATTGCCAGCTGACATGTCTATAGTATTCACTTCTAATTTTATGATCTTATTTGTGCTAGATGACGTGTACAGAAGACGCCAGTCAGAGAGAAGGTATGAAGAAAAAGCTTTACTGGACCCAAAAGGCCAAACCTGAAACTCTACAACTGTTATACAATGAATGAAAATAAATATTTATTTTTAATAATTGTGCTTTCAGAATTTCCATTATTTCACCCCAGTTACTAGTTTTGGCTATATGTGCACAAGCGTCATAGTGGCTGTGAAGAATATTCTAGAACAATCACATGTGCCCTGGTTGTCAGGTTTCCAGGCACAGCATAACCCGACTCCCAGCTGTAAGAGAGAAGGGAGGGGGGCTTCAGTGCGAGTGTCCCTCTGTAGCTGTGAGCTGAGCTGACAGGCAGGCCCCCTGCAGTGATCCTTTCCTTTGTTCACTAACGTGCTGTTTTGTTAAGGTATTATATTTCAATACCAAGTTGTGACAGAACTATATGTCCCAGCTCTTCCCAAAATGGATTTTCTAGCTATGGGGGAGAACCGCTTCCCTGGGACATTCCAGTAAGGAGGTATGGCCCACTTTAGTTCTTGGAGTCTCTTAGCTAGAAAGGAACAGGGGTGGAGACTTGGGACTGAGGCAGGGGGTGGTAGTGGGAGTTCCTGTAGCATCGGCGTCTCTGCCCCGTACTAGGCAGAGACGCCGTCCCTCTCACCTCCCCGCTCCTGGCGCGGCGTCCTCCAGCGCTTCTCTCCCCGCTGCTTCCAGCACGTGCTCCTTCCCCGGCAGTGTGCTTAGGGCGCGCGCGCTCCCCCTCTCTTAAAGGGACCGCGCGCGCCGTCCTAAGGAGTCCCCGGCCAATTGCCGGAGGACCTCCCATATTTAAGGCACCTCCTCCAAAATGGAGGTGCCCGAGCAAAGCCTTCACTCTGCTTCAGCCCTCAGGTCCCGTTACCAGTTACCAGCCAGTCACCTGCCAGATTCCTGCTCGTTACCTGCCAGTCACCTGCCAGATTCCTGCTTGTTACCTGCCAGTCACCTGCCGGATTCCTGCCTGTTACCTGCCAGTTACCTGCCTGATTCCTGCTTGATACCTGCCTGATATCCGTTTACCTACTTGCAAGCCTGCGGTCCGACGGTCTGCTTTCCTACACCTGTCAGTCTGTCTATGGACCAGCCTGCTCGCTCACCTGGGAGCGCTCATCTGTTACCTGCCTGCTAGCCTACCTGGAGGCTCCGCCGTCACTTGCCGTGACCACCTGCCTGTCCAGAGACTCTCGCCTGCTCACCTGGGAGCGCTCACCTGCTACCTGTCTGCTAGCCTACCTGGAGGCTCTGCCGTCACTTGCCGTGACCACCTGCCCGTCCAGAGACTCTCGCCCGCTCACCTGGGAGCGCTCACCAGCCACCTGCCTGCTGTCCTTCTACCCAGAGACTGTCCCTGTCACTTGCCGTGAGTACCCATCCTTTTACCCAGAGACTGTCCCTGTCACTTGCCGTGACTACCTGCCCCTCTACCCAGAGACTGTCCCTGTCACTTGCCGTGACTACCTGCCCGTCTTCCCTGGGAGCCACCCGCTTCCTTACATGGACTGCCCCCTTGTATAGTTGCACAGAGGTTCCACCTCCCAGACCCGTTACAGTTTGCTCGGGCCATGGAACCCGGTGGCCCCCAGATCTCCGATCTGCACCAGGAAGTCTTACGTCAGAAAACTCAGCAGGAGGTGGTACTGTCCTATCTACGGTCCGTTAACTCTCGTCTAGGCGCATTGTGTGACTTGTCTATGTCTACCTCTGGTTCAGCCGTGCCCATTCCTGCGGTACCGCAATCCAGTCCCTTCATGGTACCCGACTATGGACCTCGGCTTCTGGTACCTCCACGCTTTGCCGGCGAACCTACTTTAGCTCGGGGTTTCATAAACCAGTGCACCCTGCACTTTGAGCTATTGGCATACCAGTTCATCTCCGACCGAGCCTGAACCTATGCAGATCGACCAGACCAAGATGGTCAAATCTCGCCAAGAATCTCGCCGAGCCGAGGGAAGCTGTTTCTATTGTGGCAGCATGGAGCACTTCATCCGTTCCTGCCCGGAGAAGCCGGGAAACGCCAGTGTCTAGGACCGCTCGGAGAGGTCGTCCTAGACAAAAGTAAGCCCTCTCCGTCTCTGACTTTACCGGTCTCTATTGCTTGGGGAGAAAACCGTCACTTTGAACTTGCCCACCTGGCTTCTGGAGCTGCTGGAAACCTCATCTCCCAGTCTCTGGTAGAGAGATACCGTATTCCCACCAAGTCCCTGGCTGAACCATTATCAGTCGCCTCCGTGGATGGAAGACTTCTCTCGGAGACCATCCTGCTCGTCACTGAACCCATAACCCTGCAGGAGGGAATGCTGCACTCTGAGGAAATCTCATTCCATGTATTGTCCGGACTTTCTCACTCCCTGTTGCTAGGTCTACCTTGGCTCCAGACACACGAACCCGTATTGAACTGGCGATCCGGTGAAGTACTCCGATGGGGTCCAGACTGCCATAGGACCTGCCTGGTTCCGGTCCGCCCAGTTCGCCCTCCGCCTACTCCAGCTAATTTACCAGGTCTCCCGGCTCCTTACTGGCACTATGTGGACGTCTTCGGTAAGAAGGAAGCAGAGACGTTGCCACCCCAAAGGCCATATGACTGCCCGATCGACCTGGTACCTGGCGCCACTCCTCCCCGTGGGCGTATCTACCCGTTGTCTGCAGCCGAGACCCGGGCCATGTCTGAGTACATTGAAGAGAATCTGGCTAGGGGATTTATCCGGAAATCTACCTCCCCGGCTGGAGCCGGATTCTTCTTTGTCAAAAAGAAAGACGGCTCGCTACGCCCCTGTATTGACTATAGAGGACTCAATCAGATCACGGTTAAAAATAAATACCCCCTTCCGCTTATCTCTGAGTTATTTGATCGTCTTAAAGGCGCCAGGATCTTCTCCAAGCTGGATCTACATGGAGCTTATAACCTGGTCCGTATCCGTCAGGGAGACGAGTGGAAAACAGCATTTAATACCCGGGACGGACACTATGAGTACCGTGTGATGCCCTTCGGTCTCTGCAATGCTCCCGCCGTCTTCCAAGAACTGGTCAACGACATCTTCCGTGACCTTCTTTACTCCTGCGTGGTGGTATACCTGGACGACATCTTGGTCTTCTCTCCGGATCTTCCCACACACCGGAGGGATGTTCGTCAGGTCCTGCTTAGGCTCAGGCAGAACCACCTCTATGCTAAATACGAGAAGTGCCTTTTTGAGCAGACCTCTCTTCCTTTCTTGGGCTATGTTATCTCCCAGACAGGCTTGCGAATGGATCCCGAGAAGCTCTCTGCTGTCCTAAAGTGGCCCCGTCCGGAGGGCTTGAAGGCGATACAGCGATTCCTGGGCTTCGCTAATTACTATCATCTCTTCATTCCTCACTTCTCGTCACGGACTGCGCCCATATCTGCGCTCACCCGTAAGGGAGCAAATCCCAAGGTATGGTCATCCGAAGCTGAGGAGGCCTTCCTTTCCCTGAAACAAGCCTTCTCCTCTGCCCCTGTGCTGCACCGTCCGGACTGCAACAAACAGTTCTACCTGGAGGTTGATGCCTCCTCCTCTGGAGCCGGAGCGGTGCTCACCCAGAAGTCTTCCTCCGGGAGAATGGTAACCTGCGGCTTTTTCTCTAAAATCTTCTCCTCCTCTGAGCGCAGTTACTCCATAGGAGACCGAGAACTGCTTGCCGTTAAATTGGCGCTGGAGGAGTGGCGTTACCTGCTTGAAGGGGCTCTATACCCGGTGATCATCTATATGGATCACAAGAACCTGGCATATCTCCAAAATGCCCAGAGACTTAATCCACGTCAAGCCCGGTGGTCTTTGTTCTTTGCCCGCTTCGATTTCATCCTTCATTTCCGCCCGGCGGACAAGAATGTCAAAGCTGATGCCTTGTCCCGATCCTTCCTGTCCTCCGACCAAGAGGAGGAGCCTATGCACATTATCGACCCCTCCAAGGTGATGAATGTGGCCCCCTTGGATTTGACTCGTCTTCCACCCGGCAAGACGTTCGTGGCACCTCCAGACCGTGAGAGGGTTCTTCGCTGGGGTCATTCTTCTAAACTAGCTGGCCATGCCGGCCAAAAGAAGACCTTCCTACTCATTTCCCGGCATTACTGGTGGTCTACCCTGCGTAAGGATGTGGTAGACTTCGTCTCTACCTGTTCATCTTGTGGCCGCAACAAAATTCCCAGACACTTACCAGCTGGTCATCTCCTGCCGCTTCCCATACCTGTTTCCCCGTGGCAACACATCGCTATGGACTTCATTACCGATCTTCCTGTCTCTGCCGGGTGTACTGTCATTTGGGTGGTCGCAGACCGCTTCTCTAAAATGGCCCACTTCATTCCCCTGCCTGGTCTTCCGTCTGCACCTGAGCTGGCTAAGGACTTTATTCGTCATATCTTCCGTCTCCATGGCCTACCCCTCCACATCGTGTCGGACCGAGGGGTTCAGTTTACCTCACGCTTCTGGAGAGCCACATGTAAACTGCTGGACGTCACCCTGGACTTCTCCTCCGCTTACCACCCTCAGTCCAATGGTCAAGTGGAGCGGATCAATCAGATCCTTACCAACTATCTCCGGCACTTTGTTAATGCCCACCATTCTGATTGGGTGGACCTCCTTCCTTGGGCCGAGTTCTCTTATAATAACCACGAGAGCGAATCCTCTTCCAAGTCCCCGTTCTTTATTTTCTATGGCCAGCACCTCCGGATTCCGCTCCCTGTCTCCGTTTCTGTGGACAACCCTGCTGCGGAGTCTCTTGTCAGCGAATTTTCTACTATTTGAGAGAGTACCAGGTCCGCTCTTCTTCTGTCCTCTGAGCGGATGAAGAGATATGCTGATAAGAGACATCTGGATCCGCCTCAATTCCGTCCGGGAGACAAGGTTTGGCTCTCGTCCAAACATGTGCGGCTCAAAGTACCCTCCTTCAAGCTGGGCCCTCGATTCATCGGTCCCTTCGAAGTCCTCAGGCAAATTAACCCTGTGGCCTACAAATTAAAACTCCCGGCCACCCTACGGATTCCCAACTCCTTCCACATATCTCTCCTCAAACCCGTTGTCTTTAACTCTTTTTCCAATAATCCAGGTGCCTCTCCTGCTCCGGTTTCCGCTGATGACGTCTTTGAGGTAGAGAGTATTCTGGCCTCCAAGAGGGTAAGAGGAAAGACCTTTTTTCTGGTAGATTGGAAGGGGTTTGGTCCTGAGGAGAGAACTTGGGAACCCAGGGAGAACATCAACGCCCCGCTTCTCCTTGAAAAATTTCTTTCTGGCCAAAAAAAGAGGGGGCCTAAAGGGGGGGGTACTGTAGCATCGGCGTCTCTGCCCCGTACTAGGCAGAGACGCCGTCCCTCTCACCTCCCCGCTCCTGGCGCGGCGTCCTCCAGCGCTTCTCTCCCCGCTGCTTCCGGCACGCGCTCCTTCCCCGGCAGTGTGCTTAGGGCGCGCGCGCGCGCTCCCCCTCTCTTAAAGGGACCGCGCGCGCCGTCCTAAGGAGTCCCCGGCCAATTGCCGGAGGACCTCCCATATTTAAGGCACCTCCTCCAAAATGGAGGTGCCCGAGCAATGTTGTTGCAAATCCTTCACTCTGCTTCAGCCCTCAGGTCCCGTTACCAGTTACCAGCCAGTCACCTGCCAGATTCCTGCTCGTTACCTGCCAGTCACCTGCCAGATTCCTGCTTGTTACCTGCCAGTCACCTGCCGGATTCCTGCCTGTTACCTGCCAGTTACCTGCCTGATTCCTGCTTGATACCTGCCTGATATCCGTTTACCTACTTGCAAGCCTGCGGTCCGACGGTCTGCTTTCCTACACCTGTCAGTCTGTCTATGGACCAGCCTGCTCGCTCACCTGGGAGCGCTCATCTGTTACCTGCCTGCTAGCCTACCTGGAGGCTCCGCCGTCACTTGCCGTGACCACCTGCCTGTCCAGAGACTCTCGCCTGCTCACCTGGGAGCGCTCACCTGCTACCTGTCTGCTAGCCTACCTGGAGGCTCTGCCGTCACTTGCCGTGACCACCTGCCCGTCCAGAGACTCTCGCCCGCTCACCTGGGAGCGCTCACCAGCCACCTGCCTGCTGTCCTTCTACCCAGAGACTGTCCCTGTCACTTGCCGTGAGTACCCGTCCTTTTACCCAGAGACTGTCCCTGTCACTTGCCGTGACTACCTGCCCCTCTACCCAGAGACTGTCCCTGTCACTTGCCGTGACTACCTGCCCGTCTTCCCTGGGAGCCACCCGCTTCCTTACATGGACTGCCCCCTTGTATAGTTGCACAGAGGTTCCACCTCCCAGACCCGTTACAGTTCCCAGAGAGTTTGAAGGTCTCTGTAGCTAAAACCTATTGTCTTTTCCTGGGGAAGCTCCTGACATCAAGACGTGTGGGAGAAGTCCAGCAACCAAGCAGGACCCACAACCTTCCCCATGTGGCCGCCCATCCCCCGAGCCATGGTTTCCATATACTGGTAACTGACTTTAAGATCTGTTATGCTTGATGTACCATGCTTTTGTATTTGTAACTCTGACCACTGTGTATGTATAACCTTGTCTCACTCCCTGGTGCCTCTCTGTACCCGTGGGGACAGGAGGTGCCTATCTGGCCTTATGCGTCCTTGAGGGGGTGCGGAACGTCACATTGGTGCAAAGGGTAGATTCGTATCACGTGCTCCGTCTGGTGTAGTGTGACGGTAGCGGAGTGTGGATCCACCGGAAGAAGTGGTGACAGCTGGATTCTGCGGGTCCCCCCATGTGCTGTTTCTTCACAGTGGCGCATATTTATACCTTCAGGATTTCAGTCTATGTGTCTTTTGTTGCGCTCACACCCAGGATATGGATAAAAAATATGCTTGTGTGAACTCGGCCACATTTCTTTGTTCATCATTATACCTCTGTTCTTAATAAGCCATAATCTTGTTAGAAAGTAAGCTCTGGAGTCATTGGGGGCAGGACAGTAACAATGAGAATATTGCCCAAGTACCTGGTGATTTGTGAGTTTTTTTAAGTCTATTCATCACTTCATCCATCTATTGACAAGCTGGCACGGTTCTTCTTCACCACAGTGTCGCCAGGTTTTCCTTCACTTTCAACTAACGTGGAAAAAAAATCCCCTTAAAAAGATATCTTTATAATATCTTTATAAAATATGCATTAAAAATAGGACACTAACAAAAAAGGTACTTATAAGTATAACGCCAGCAGATGATGCACGTGGTTCATGGACCTACTGTGCCACGGGGCTGGGCTTGCCTAGGAGGGGCGTAACTAAGCGGCTACCTGGTGTTCACTGGAGCTCCTGAAGGTGGATTCAGGCTTGAGCTTCAGGTAGCCACCAGGAACCTCTCCTAGGCAGTCCCCAGTACCGCAGCTGAAGAACATATATATCTATATCCTCTGATATATGGCACATTAGACAATAAGGATAGAAATAGATATCCCTAATAATACTCCCTAAATTGGCCCTGCCTTACCACGGAGGTTGCTACGCTATTGTAGCCATGTGCTAGTGTATGCTGTCAGCATGGCTGACAGACTACCTATTTTATTGACATGGAAACTTTCACAAAGCATCACAGAACTGACATGGATTTTCAAAGTAAGTATATCGGTCTCATCACTTCTAAGATCTGTTTAATAATGTATGCCATTTATATTTTCAAATCTGGTGACAGATTGTCACTTGTGTGTCAGATGTGACAGTCACCCTTCAGTTGGTTGCACAAGATCTCTTCGTTTGGCATTACAGACACCTTCTTAGCTGTTTCATTCTAGGACCCAGCGACTACCTCCTTCCTGCTAATTGATACCCTGGCCTGGGTGTTTAAATACTTTCACTTTGCAGCAGGAAGGGGCTGGTGATACTCATATGTTTCATTGTGAATGCTTGGAGCTCTCAGACTGCTATCTTCCTCTGTGGTGCTAGGAGGACGCTTGGAGTTATCTCTCTGAAGTCGGCTAAAGCTAAGCTACTTTCCCCCATGTTTGTCTTCATTGTTGTCTTTAGTCATTAGTGGGGATCAACTAGTGCTCATCCCCTCTTCCCTATCCAGGGCCAAGTGGCAGGGAAATACAGGGTTTAGGTTAACGTGCGGCGATTGGTGTAGAACCAATATATGGACGTTTGTGGAGACAGGATGACATCAGATCAGCCTAGGAGGTCCCCACTCCCTCCTTTCCCTAGAGTCTTGGCTCCCTTTCCCCTTTCCCTTTGTGTTGCACTTAGTCTTTCACACACTTTGCGTGACATTATCACCAGCCGTGCACATTTAGAGAAGAAAAATAAAAGTGACACTGGGGTTTAATTGGGTGGTTTTTTTTTCAGGCGTGTTTTTTTCCCCTTCTCCTTGGTATGGCATCAATTCCAGAGCGGCTGCGCAGTCTGTCTCTGGGGGTGAACAACCTCCTCTGTCAGGTTCAGCAACAGCATCAGTGGCTACTGGTCCCTAATGTGGGGGTCTCTGCAGGTAGGCCTATCCAGCCTGAACCCAAGGTTGCCCTCCCAGACATGCTTTCTGGAGCTAGGCACAAGTTTTTTTGTATTCAAGGATGCTTGCAAACTGTATTTTAAACTTCGTCCTTACGCCTCCGGAGGTGAGGAGCAACGAGTAGTAATTGTGATCTCTCTACTGCAGGGAGATTCTCAGTCGTGGGCGTTTTCCTTACCGCCGGATTCGGTTTGGCTCCAGTCTGTAGAAGTTTTTTTTGGGGGCTCTGACCCTCATCTATGATGACCCTGACCAAGTCGCCTTGGCTGAGTCTAGGCTATGTCGCCTTCAGCAGGGGAATCGTTCGACATACAGTTCTGAATTCCTTAGATGGGGACGGATTCTAAATGGAATGACCCTTAGAAGCCAATTTTGTGAGGGTCTTTCTGAAGGGTTAAAAGATGCCTTGGCAGTATATGAAACTCCTCAGTCCTTGGAGGCAGGGCCGGCGTCAGCACCCGGTCAAATGCCGGGGCCCTGAGCAGGCAGAGGGGCCCACTGGCGGTCGCGCACCCCGCTGGGCTATGGGCGGAGGAGAGCGGTGTCAGCGCCCGCCCTTCTCCGACGCTTGCTCAGGGCCCCGGCAGCCGGATACTTACATCTCCCCGTGCCTCCGCAGATCAGCTGTCTTCCTGCTCTGCGCTCCCTGTGACGTCTCAGGTCGGAGAGCGCGGTGATGTCTTTCCACCGCGCCCTCCCCTGAGCCGTCGCAGGGAGCGCTGAGCGGGAAGACGCCGACAACGCTGGAGCTCGGACCCGAGCAGCGGGCAGCAGGTAGCAGGTGAGGAGAAGGGTGGTGAGTATTTGATTTTTTTTTTTAATGTATGGAGGCATGGGGCAGTATAAAGAGAAGGGGGGGGTGGCATCCTCCATGGAGCATTCTAAAGAGAGGGGGGGGGCATCCTGCATGGGGCATTATAAAGAGAGGGGGGGGGCATCCGGCATGGGGCATTATAAAGAGAGGGGGGGGGCATCCTGCATGGGGCATTATAAAGAGAGGGGGGGGGCATCCTGCATGGGGCATTATAAAGAGAGGGGGGGCATCCTGCATGGGGCATTATAAAGAGAGGGGGGGGCATCCTGCATGGGGCATTATAAAGAGAGGGGGGGGCATCCTGCATGGGGCATTATAAAGAGAGGGAGGGGCATCCTGCATGGGGCATTATAAAGAGAGGAGGAGGGCGTCCTGCATGGGGCATTATAAAGAGAGGGGGGGGGCATCCTGCATGGGGCATTATAAAGAGAGGGGGGGGATCCTGCATGGGGCATTATAAAGAGAGGGGGGGGCATCCTGCATGGGGCATTATAAAGAGAGGGGGGGACATCCTGTATGGGGCATTATAAAGAGGGGGGGGTGACATCCTGCATGGGGCATTATAAGGTGGGGAACAGCCTGCATGGGGCATTATAAAGGGGGGGGGGCAGCCTGCATAGTGCATTATGTGGGGGGGAACAGCCTGCATGGAGCATTATAAGTGGGGGGGCAGCCTGTATGGGGCATTATGTGGGGGGTAACAGCCTGCATGGAGCATTATAAGGGGGGGACAGCCTGTATGGGGCATTATGTGGGGGGTAACAGCCTGCATGCAGCATTATATGGGGGCCAGTATCCTGTATGGAGCGTTATAAGGGGACCGGTATCCTGTATGGAGCGTTATAAGGGGAACTGTATCCTGTATGGAGCTTTATATGGGGGCCAGTATCCTGTATGGAGTTTTATAAGGGGACCAGTATCCTGTATGGAGCGTTATATGGGGGCCAGTATCCTGTATGGAGCATTATAAGGGGACCAGTATCCTGTATGGAGCGTTATTTGGGGGCCAGTATTCCGTATGGAGCCTTGTATGGAGGCCAGTATTCCGTATGGAGCCTTATATGGGGGCCAGTATTCCGTATGGGGCCTTATATGGGGGCCAGTATTCCGTATGGAGCCTTATATGGGGGCCAGTATTCCGTATGGAGCCTTATATGGGGGCCAGTATTCCGTATGGAGCCTTATACGGGGGCCAGTATTCCGTATGGAGCCTTATACGGGGGCCAGTATTCCGTATGGAGCCTTATACGGGGGCCAGTATTCCTTATGGAGCCTTATATAGGGGCCAGTATTCCGTATGGAGCCTTTATGATAGACTCCTTCGGGATAGACGGGTGAGACCACCTTCTCCGGGGCCTTCTTGTCGGGGGTATGTACCTCTTCCAGGGGAGTGGTCTGGCGGTGAACCAATACTGGGGGAGGTGGAGAAACCCATGCAGTTAGGGGGCACCTTTACATGATACATTTCCCTGGAGATTCACAAGAAAAAAGGCATATGTTTTTTTTTGTGGGAAAAAAGGACATTTTATTGGGACCTGACCTTCAATTCCTAAACAAAAGGAGAATCGATTAACTCTTGGTAGTCTGGAGTTGGATAAGCAAGGGGTGCATTTGTCGCCAACCTACAGTTCTCGGTTTGTCCTGGCAGCAGAGGTGGTGCTACAGAGCAAAACCGAGAACATTTCTGCGTTGACAGTGGTGCTGGAGTCAGCATGATATTTGCTGAGTTTGTGAAAACTCAGGGTCTTGCTTGCTGTACTTTAGCTAAGCCTATTTCCATATTCACCATCGACTCTGCGCCACTTTCACAGAAAGCATTTACTCAGATTGTACATAATCTAAAACAGAGGGTGGGGTCGGTTCATTGTGAAATAATCCCTTGCTATGTGCTGGACAGTCTTCCCACCCCAATTGTTTTGGGTCTTCCCTGGCTGGTGAAACATAATCCGTTGGTAGATTGGCAAACCGGGGAGATTATTGAATGGGGAGATTACTGCCATGAGAACTGTTTAGATATTTCCCTTGCTACAGTCTCTATGGAAATATTACTGTTTTTGTTATCTGGTTTTGAGGACGTTTATTCCAAGAGGGGGTGTCAGGATTTACCTCCTCATCGTGCATATGACTGTCCTATTAACCTGACCCCCGGAGCTAAACTACCAAAGTCCAGACTTTATAATCTTTCTGGCCCTGAGAGACAAGCCATGAAGGATTTCATTGCGGAAAGTCTGGAGAAGGGACACATTAGACCTTCATCTTTGCCTGTGGCGGCAGGGTTCTTCTTTGTGAAGAAAAAAGATGGCAGTCTATGTCCCTGTTTAGATTTCCAGGAATTAAATCAAATTCAAGATTAAAAAAATAAAATAAATTCACATGCTCCTGGTAACGTGTGGTCTCACGTAGTAGAAACAATATAAATGTAAGAAGAAACTGGCTTCCAGGAATATAAAAATTTCCAAAATTTATTTATTTTTTTTATTGATAGAAAAGTCGTTCAGATCAGTTCAGGTAATGAGATAAAAATTCAATGGATAAATCACATCATAGAATCCAGCTACGCGTTTCGAGCATGACACTATGCTCTTTGTCAAAGCTGATGAACTGCTGGACAGGCAGAGTATATATATACTGGGCTGCCCATCAGGAAAGCAGGTTTGAGTCATGTGAGCATTGGATCTAGTCACACATGAAAGATAATAAGCTAATTAAAAGCACAGAAGGAGAAAGAAAGAAAAAAAACACCGTGCAAAATTGGATATTTAAGCATTCCCGAAAAAGAAATAACTATTTTCCAAAAGAAATATATATATAGAAACATACAAAAAATCAAAACATACAAATATATGAAATAGAAAAAAAGTTCACTTAGGTATAATGATACATAATCTCCCGACGTGCATTGAGACCATTAGGATATCGCGAGTCCAGAGAATAGATCCAGAATGCTTCTCTGGTAAGAAGATGTCGTCTGCGATCACCCCCTCTTTGCGTGTGCTGAACACCCTGAATTTAATATCTCAGATAAAATAGGGTCTTCAAATAGTATAGGAAAATGTTTGAAAAAAAATTGATTTAATCATTGAAAATTCGGTGCTGTATTGTAGGGATAGAACCAATTTATTTTTCTGTACCATGCTATTCCGATCATGACAGACAAAATTGTGTCTGTCTTTTTTCTGTGATGTTCTATTCCTGTTGTTATATGTGTTAGTATCTGAGTTATTCTCACTGACAATATGTTGAGCCCTATTCAAAATCCATTTTGGATAACCACGTCGGATAAAATTGGTTTTAGAACGAGATAATTCACCAGCTAATATTTGTGCATTATTACAATTTCTAGCTATGCGTGTAAAATCACCCACTGGCACAGCTTTAATTGTGTGAAGTGGGTGACTGCTGCTGGCATGCAGAATGGTATTGCCAGAAAGAGGTTTACAATGGGTATTAGTGCAATGTTTTTGTTAGAAATGCCACACAAATTTAGATCCAAAAACGAAATATTGTTTTTTTGATGCTGATATGTAAAGGTAAGGTTGCAATGATTAATATTCAAAAAATCTATGAACCCAGGTACAGTACAGACCAAAAGTTTGGACACACCTTCTCATTTAAAGATTTTTCTGTATTTTCATGACTATGAAAATTGTACATTCACACTGAAGGCATCAAAACTATGAATTAACACATGTGGAATTATATACTTAACAAAAAAGTGTGAAACAACTGAAAATATGTCTTATATTCTGGGTTCTTCAAAGTAGCCACCTTTTGCTTTGATGACTGCTTTGCACATTCTTGGCATTCTCTTGATGAGCTTCAAGAGGTAGTCACCGGAAATAATCAACAACCTGTATAACAAAATTGCAAAGGTCTGGTGAATATTTACTCAAATGAAAAGATAACGCCTCCAGAGCAATTTCGGATGGAATAGATGTATATAAAGCAACAATATCACAGGAGATCCAACAAAAGTTCTCCTGCCACACTATATTAGATAACTGCTCCAGAACATCACCTGTGTCCTGCAGAAAACCGGGTGTCCTCTGTGATAGAGGCTGTAACAGGGAGTCCACCCACTCGTCCAGTCTCTCAGAGACTGAGCCGATACCCGAAATGATGGGTCGCATAGGTGGAGGAGTGATTCCCCTTGTGCACCTTGGGCAGAACATGCATAATGGGGGTAACAGGAAAATCCACCTGCATATAATCACATTGAGTTTGAGTTAGAATACCCAAAGGCAAACCATCCTGCAGGATATTGTTAATTTTTGTGGCAATATTTTTAACTGGATCACACTGCAATTTCTTATAGGTGATAGAATCACTTAATAGTGTTAGAATTTGGGATCTATACACATCTGAGTCCAAAACGACCACCAGACCACCTTTATCAGCCATGCGTGTCACTATATGGCCCATATCTCTCAATTCTTGCAAAGCTTTTTGTTGATTCTTGGACAGATTATGTTTTTTATGATTTGTGCGATCACTGTGTGCCAGGATCCTAAGTTCACGTTCCTTGGTTTCCTGAAAACGGTCCATACAATCAACGCGAGCTTGAAGAGGGTAAAAAAATGGATTCTTAGTTGCAAAAGACGTCGCTTGCGATATTATTTCAGCAGGTGATGATAATTGGTCTTGTGAATCCTGCAATTGTAACAAGGCCTTTTGTTCTTCAAATTTTAAAAGTCTGTATTCATTCTTTATTGAGGGAGTAGAAACGTCAATTTGTGATTCAGATTCAGAAAAAAAATGTTTTTTTATAGTCACATTACGTATGAATTTATTAAGGTCAATGAGAGTAGAAAAAAGGTCAAAATGTCTATCCGGTACAAAAGAAAAACCTAGTGATAGAACTTCATCCTGATCTTTAGTCAATATCTGTTTGGACAAATTAAGAACATTTGAGGTGTATTCATTCATGGTCCTTGCTTGTAACGAGTTGACATGCCCGCAGAATTTATTGTGTTTGCGGCCACCTCTCCTTTTGCGTTTTTTGCATATTTGGAAGCTTTTGCTTTACGGTAATATGATGGATTATTCCCATTTTCCATATTGGTATTAGTATCATCCATTGATTCCTGATCTGAAGAACTAAATGAAACATGTAAATCTGTTGGCGTAGAATTATAGTTAGTTCTTCTTTTTAAGATTGATTTAGGTGAGGGGGAGGTACGAGACCATCTGCCCCACTCATACACTTGGTGTGAGGCATAATCATTGCTGTCCCTGAGGAATTTGTCTTTTTTCCTCATCATGATAGTAGATTCCGTTTTCTTCACCATGGAATCAATACGTTTATTGAAATCCTGATAATCAGGTTTATCTTTATATTGTTCCAAGGAGGCATGAATATTAGATATTTCAATTCGTAAGCTATTTAGCTTAGAATCCTCTTGTTTGACAATAAGTCTCATCAAGTTCATGGGACAATCCGTCAGTATTTGATTCCAATCATTAACAAAGTTTTCTGAATAAATAGTGGTCGGAATCTTTTTTTATTCTAAGGCCTCTCGGGATCATATTTTTTTGCAAATAATTTGTAAGAGTAGTTTGATCCCACCAAACCTTCATCCCATTAAGAATTAGCCTCTGACATACCTGGGTTCATAGATTTTTTGAATATTAATCATTGCAACCTTACCTTTACATATCAGCATCAAAAAAACAATATTTCGTTTTTGGATCTAAATTTGTGTGGCATTTCTAACAAAAACATTGCACTAATACCCATTGTAAACCTCTTTCTGGCAATACCATTCTGCATGCCAGCAGCAGTCACCCACTTCACACAATTAAAGCTGTGCCAGTGGGTGATTTTACACGCATAGCTAGAAATTGTAATAATGCACAAATATTAGCTGGTGAATTATCTCGTTCTAAAACCAATTTTATCCGACGTGGTTATCCAAAATGGATTTTGAATAGGGCTCAACATATTGTCAGTGGGAATAACTCAGATACTAACACATATAACAACAGGGATAGAACATCACAGAAAAAAGACAGACACAATTTTGTCTGTCATGATCGGAATAGCATGGTACAGAAAAATAAATTGGTTCTATCCCTACAATACAGCACCGAATTTTCAATGATTAAATCAATTTTTTTTCAAACATTTTCCTATACTATTTGAAGACCCTATTTTATCTGAGATATTAAATTCAGGGTGTTCAGCACACGCAAAGAGGGGGTGATCGCAGACGACATCTTCTTACCAGAGAAGCATTCTGGATCTATTCTCTGGACTCGCGATATCCTAATGGTCTCAATGCACGTCGGGAGATTATGTATCATTATACCTAAGTGAACTTTTTTTCTATTTCATATATTTGTATGTTTTGATTTTTTGTATGTTTCTATATATATATTTCTTTTGGAAAATAGTTTTTTCATTTTCTGGAATGCTTAAATATCCAATTTTGCACGGTGTTTTTTTTCTTTCTTTCTCCTTCTGTGCTTTTAATTAGCCTATTATCTTTCATGTGTGACTAGATCCAATGCTCACATGACTCAAACCTGCTTTCCTGATGGGCAGCCCAGTATATATATACTCTGCCTGTCCAGCAGTTCATCAGCTTTTACAAAGAGCATAGTGTCATGCTCGAAACGCGTAGCTGGATTCTATGATGTGATTTATCCATTGAATTTTTATCTCATTACCTGAACTGATCTGAACTACTTTTCTAGCAATAAAAAAATGAAAAAAAAATTTTGGGAAATTTTTTATATTCCTGGAAGCCAATTTCTTCTTACATTTATATTATTAAATCAAATTACCATCCGAGATCCATACCCTCTTCCTCTGATTCCTGATTTGTTCAGCCAGGTTGTGGGAGCTAAGGTATTCTCTAAGTTGGGTTTAAGGGGAGCCTACAATCTGGTTAGAATCAGAGAAGGAGACAAATAGAAAACAGCGTTCAATACGCCTGAAGGGCATTTCGAGAGCCCGGTTATGCCTTTCGGTTTGACCAATGCAACTGCGGTATATCAAGCATTTCATAAATGATATTTTCCATCATTTGGTGGGTAGGTTTGTGGTGGTCTATCTGGACAATACTTTGATTTACTCACCTGATTTTGAGACACATCGGGGGCATGTTAAACAGGTGCAACACATATTAAGGGATAACAAACTTTATGCCAAAACAAAATGTGTTTTCACCATTCAGGAGGTGCAGTTTTTGGGGTACTTGTTGTCATCTTCGGGTTTTCAGATGGATGCGGAGAAGATCCGTGCAGTCCTTGATTTGAACCGTCCCGAGAACCTGAAGGCTCTACAACTTTTTCTGGGCTTTACTAATTTTTACTGGAAATTCACCCAAAATTACTCAGTAATTGTGAAACCCCTTATTGATATGAATAAGAAGGGGTTTTATTTTTCCAAATGGTCAGATACCTCACCGCTGGCTTTTTCTTCCTTAAAAAATTATTTTGCCACTGCACCTATACCCAGTCAAACTGATGTTTCCCAACCATTTATTATGGAAGTTGATGCGATGGATGTGGGGGTTGGGGCTGTGTTGTCTCAGGGTCCATCCCCTGGTAAATGGCGTCCATGCGCCTTCTTTTCTAAAAAATTGTCTTCGGCTGAGAAAAATTACGACTTGGGTAATAAGGAACTTTTAGCGATCAAATTGGCGTTCGAAGAATGGCGACATTGGTTGGAGGGGGCTGTCCATCCCATTACGGTTATTACTGACCATAAGAATCTGTCATATCTCCAGTCAGCTAAACGTCTCAACCCTAGGCCAGCCAGATGGTCCCTGTTTTTTACTAGGTTCCATTTTGTTGCCACTTTTTGTCCAGGAGTCAAAAATGTCAAGGCTGATGCTTTGTCCCGAAGCTTCCCTGGTGGCAGTGACCATGAGAACCGTGCCCCGATATTACAGAAGGGGCTAGTCATTTCAGCATTATATCCTGAACTGGAGGGTGAGGTGTTGGAGGCTCAGGGGGATGCCCCTGCCTCCTGCCCTTCAGGAAGGTTACTTGTACCATCTAATCTACGCCGCAAAGTAATTAAAGAACATCATAACTCTGTGCTTGCTGTTCATTCAGGTGGTAAGGCGTTTTTGATGGCCGAGGTTGCATCGCGATGAGATTGAACATGTATCTGCTTGTAGTATTTGCGCGTGTTGTAAGGTTTCACATACCCGTCCGTCTGGTACTCTTCTTCCGCTACCTATCCCTAGTAAGCCATGGACACATTTGTCCATGGATTTTATTACTGATCTACCAGTTTCTGTAGGCAAAATGGTGGTTTTGGTGTTTGTAGATTGGTTCAGTAAAATGGTTCTCTTCGTCGCATTACCTGCACTTCCAAATGCCAAAACACTTTCTCAGGTGTTCGTAAATGAGATTGTGAAGCTTCACGGAGTTCCCTCCGATATGGTATCAGATTGGGGGAACCAGTTTGTTTCCAAGTTCTGGAAAACATTCTGTTCTTGACTGGGGGTGCAGCTGTCCTCTTCCTCTGCCTTCCATCCTCAGTCGAATGGACAGACCAAGCGAGTTAATCAGAATTTGGAGACTTACCTCAGGCGTTTTGTCTCCGAAAATCAGGATGATTGGGTATCCTACTTACTGCTGTCTGAATTTTCTATTAATAATCATTGTCAAGAATCTACCGGCAGGACACTGTTCTTTGGTGCATACGGTTACCATCCACAGTTTGGTACCTTTAGTGGGGGAGGAGCTTCGGGAGTTCCCGAGGAGGTTTTGCTTCATCACTCTCCTCGGTATGTCAGGGGGTTCTGAGTAATTTAAAGATCATGGGAAACAGGTATAAACGTATGGCTGACAGAAAACACTTGCCAGGTCCGGACGTGATTGTGAAGGACTTTGTGTGGTTTTCTACCAGGAATATACGATTGAAAGCTCCTTCTTGGAAGTTGGGACCTAGGTTTATTGGTCTCTATAAAATAACCACCGTCATTAACCCAGCAGCTTTTTTTCTTGAGCTTCCACAGGCCCTTAAGGTCCACAGGTCCTTACTCAAGAAGTATGTGCAACTTCTTGAGCACTCACCTCTACCGCCACTCCCAGTAATGGTTGATGGTAATTTGGAGTTTCAGATTTCGAGGATTTTAGATTCTCGTCTCCAACATCATTCTCTACAATACTTGGTGCACTGGAAGGGTTATGGTCCAGAGGAAGGGATGTGGGTTTCAGCATCAGAGGTGAACTCGCCCAGGTTGGTTCATTCATTTCACACCTCTTATCCTAAGAAACCTGGTCCTGAGTGTCCGGAGGGGGGTACTGTAACGGGTGTGTCAGATGTGACAGACAGTCGCCCTACAGTTGGTTGCAGAAGATCTCTTCATTTGGCATTAGACACCTTCTTAGCTGTTTCGCTCTGGGATAGAGCGGCTACCTCCTTCCTACTAATTGACACCCTGGCCCGGGTGTTTAAATACTTTCACTTTGCAGCAGGAAGGTGCCGGTGATATTCACAAGTTTCCTTGTGATTGCTTGGAGCTCTCAGACTGCTATCTTCCTCTGTGGTGCTAGGGGGACGCTTGGCGTTATCTCTCTGAAGTAGGCTAAAGCTAAGCTACTTTCCCCCGTGTTTGTCTTCCTGTTTGTCTTTAGTTGTTAGTGGGGATCGACTAGTGCTCGCCCCCTTCCCTATCCAGGGCCAAGCGCTAGGGAAATACAGGGTTTAGGTTTGCGTGCGGCAATTGGTGAGGAACCAATATATGGACGTCAGTGGAGACACGGTGATATCAGATCAGCCTAGGAGGTCTCCACTCCCCACTTTCCCTAGAGTCTGGGCTCCCTTTCCCCCTTCCCTTCGTGTTGCACTTAGTCTTTCACACACCTTGCGCCTGATGTGCCTCTAAATCAGGTGAGTAAACCAAAATATCATCCAGATATACCACCACAAACCTGCCCACTAAATGATGCAAAATATCATTTATGAAATGCTGGAAAACTGCAGCTGCATTGGTGAGACAAAAAGGCATAACCAGACTCTCGAAATTCCCCTCAGACGTATTGAAAGCTGTTTTCCATTCACCCCCCTCTCTGATTCTAATCAGATTATAGGCTCCCCTTAAATCCAACTTGAAGAACACCTGAGTTCCCACAACCTGGTTGAATAAATCCGGAATCAGAGGAAGAGGATAAGAATCTCGGACGATAATTTGATTCAATTCCCGGAAATCTAAACAGGGACAGAGGCCCCCATCATTCTTCTTAACGAAGAAGAACCCTGCCACCACGGGCGAAGATGAGGGTCTGATATGTCCCTTTCCCAGACTCTCAGCAATGAAATCCTTCATGGCTTGTCTCTCAGGACTATAAAGATTATACTGTCTAGACTTGGGTAGTTTAGCTCCGGGATTCAGGTTAATAGGACAGTCATATGCACGACAAGGAGGAAAATCCTGACACCCTTTCTCAGAAAATACGTCCTCAAAACCAGACAAAAATGCAGGTAGGGCCTCCATAGAGATCGCAGAATGGGAAATGTTTAAGCAGTTCTCATGACAGTAATCTCTGCATTCCACAATTTCCCTGGATTGCCAATCCACTACCAGATTATGTTTCACCAACCAGGGTAGACCCAGTACAACCGGAGTGGGAAGGCCGTCCAGGACATAACAGGGAATTACTTCATAATGAAAAGGCCCCACCCTCAGTCTTATGTATAATCTGTGTCAGACATCTCTGTGCAAGTGGCGCTGAGTCGATGGTATAAATAGACCCCAATAAAATGTCCCTTTTTACCACAAAAAAAATACTCCCTTTTGCTTGCGAATCTCAGGGAAAATATGCAATGCAGAAGCTCCCCCTAACTGCATGGGTTCCTCCAAATCCATAAGTACAGGTTCGCCCTCTCCCCCTGGCAATGGGGTGTTGCCCTGAAAAGGGGGCTCAGGAGAAGGTGGTCTCACCCACCTATCCCGAAGGCGTCTATCTACGTGTATAGCTAATGACATGGCAGCTTCCAAGGACTCCAAGGGTTCTCGTAAACTGCCAAGGCATCCTTCAACCTTTCTGAAAGGCCCTGACAAAATTGACTTCCAAGAGCCGGGTCATTCCACTTGGTATCGGTTGCCCATCTACGGAATTCGGAACTATAAGTCTCTGTAATGCACACGCCCGGACTGACTGGCGTGTGCGTGTTTATGTAGTGATTCCACTGTGCCATGAACCGGAGAGTGCCTGAAGGGGCGTAACTAAGTATCTGCCCGATCCGACCAAGGTCGCACGACGGCATACGACGCCAGTGCACCAGGGAGGAACCGAGCAGAGGAACCAGGGTCTACTCCAGGTCAGACTCCGGACACGGCTGTTGACCCACACCGGGGAATACAGGAACAGGCAGACTAGAGCACAGGCTGGGTACGGTCCAGTACAGACTGGGAGACAAAAGCGAAAACCGCAGACGCGGTGGACAGAGCTGAGCAAAGCGAAAACCGCAGACGCGGTGGACAGAGCTGAGCAAAGCGAAGCGAAAACCGCAGACGCGTGGACAGAGCTGAGCAAAGCGAAAACCGCAGACGCGGTGGACAGAGCTGAGCAAAGCGAAAACCGCAGACGCGGTGGGCAGAGCTGAGCAAAGCGAAAACCGCAGACGCGGTGGGCAGAGCTGAGCAAAGCGAAAACCGCAGACGCGGTGGGCAGAGCTGAGCAAAGCGAAAACCGCAGACGCGGTGGGCAGAGCTGAGCAAAGCGAAAACCGCAGACGCGGTGGGCAGAGCTGAGCAAAGCGAAAACCGCAGACGCGGTGGGCAGAGCTGAGCAAAGCGAAAACCGCAGACGCGGTGGACAGAGCTGAGCAAAGCGAAAACCGCAGACGCGGTGGACAGAGCTGAGCAAAGCGAAAACCGCAGACGCGGTGGACAGAGCTGAGCAAAGCGAAAACCGCAGACGCGGTGGACAAGGCTTTGTTCACACAGAACAGACTAGAGGGGAAAGGCAGAACCAGATACCCACAGGGTACTTGCAGAGAAGTAGCGAGTGGACCACAAACTCACAAACGGAAGTACAGTGACAACGAGCAGGAGTTAGGTACGAGTACAGACTCTGCAGAAAAAGGAAAGGAACGGACATAGAGAAAAAACAGGTAAAAGATAGGAGAGAGTTCAGACTGGAACTGAGTGTACGGAGGAGACCGACACTACAGCGGGATACAGGAGCGGGTCTGGGAATACGGCCCCCAGAGAGGCAGGACGAACAGGCAAGGAGCGTGTTCAGACTGGCCTGGAAATACAGCCTCCAGGAAGGCGGAACGAACAGGCAAGGAACGAGTACAGACTGCAGGTTAAGGTACACAGATAGGACACAGTACAGACATGGAAACAGATACTGCAAGACAGGTAACATAGACAGGACCTGGCATGTCAGAGACAAAAGCCAACTGACAGGGCAAGATGCTCAGGCATCAGTTAATTGGGGCAGCTGGTTTAAAAACCAGGTGATAGACAGCAATAGGCTGAGGACGCACAAGGGGTGTGCCTGCAGCAGGTACAAAAAGCAGGAAGTGATCGGGCGCCGCCCTTAAGCCGCAGACACAGAGACAAACAGACAGCATGGAGGGAAGCCAGAGAGACACCCTGGACTGGAGATCAAGTGCGCGCTCTTGCACAGTGGAAGATGGACCACTATGCAAGGACGCCGCCAGGTATGTTACAGTACCCCCCCCCCTTATGCCCCCTCTTCTTCAGGCCTGCCAGAATGTTCCGCAGGGAATTAGAGGGCCAATCCTTCACTTCAAGGAGATCACTTCCACTGTCCACTGGAGAAACTGGTCTCATCTGGTTAGCTAGGATGCTACCTCCTATCCAGCCATCCTCAGCAACAGACGAAACGGGTGGAGTACCAGGAACAGCACACAGGGAAGTCTCTCTCCACTTATTATCAGGTAGCACCCCAGAGGGTTCAGGAGACAACTGGAAGTCCTCCGCCGGGTTGGAGGGGTGCAGAGACTCGGAGGTAACCTCTGCTTCGGGGTACATCTTATCAAGCTCACAGGATGAAATGGGCGAGGTATCAGGTACAAGATGTAGAAAAGTCCCTGTTACCTTGTTATCTGGTGGTACCCAGGATGATTCAGGAAACAACTGGGGGTCCTCCGCCGGGTCGGAATAGTGCAGAGACTCGGGGGTAACCTCTGCTTCGGAGTACACTAGGTCGGACTCGCTAGATGAAGCGGGCGAGGTATCAGGTACCGAGTATAGTAAAATACCTGTCCATTCGCTATCAGGTAGCACCCTGAAGGGTTCAGGAGACAACTGGAGCTCCTCCGCCTGGTTGGAGGGGTGTAGAGACTCAGGGATAACCTCTGTTTCGGAGTACACTAAGTCGGACTCACTGGAAGAAGCGGCCGAGGTAACAGGTACCGAGTATAGGAGAGTCTCAGTCCATTCGCTATCAGGTAGCACCCCGAAGGGTTCAGGAGACAACTGGAGGCCCTCCGCCTGGTCGGAGGGGTGTAGAGACTCGGGGATAACCTCTGCTTCGGAGTACACTAGGTCGGACTCACTGGAAGAAGCGGCCGAGGTAACAGGTACCGAGTATAGGAAAGTCTCAGTCCATTCGCTATCAGGTAGCACCCCGAAGGGTTCAGGAGACAACTGGAGATCCTCCGCCTGGTCGGAGGGGTGTAGAGACTCGGGGATAGCCTCTGCTTTGGAGTACACTAGGTCGGACTCACTGGAAGAAGCGGCCGAGGTATCAGGTACCGAGTATAGGAGAGTCTCTGTCCATTCGCTATCAGGTAGCACCCCAAAGGGTTCAGGAGACAACTGGAGGTCCTCCGCCTGGTCGGAGGGGTGTAGAGACTCGGGGGTAACTTCTGCTTCGGAGCACACTAGGTCGGACTCACTGGAAGAAGCGGGCGAGGTATCAGGTACCGAGTATAGGAGAGTCTCTGTCCATTCGCCATCAGGTAGCACCCCGAAGGGTCCAGGAGACAACCGGAGGTCCTCCGCCTGGTCGGAGGGGCGCAGAGACTCATGGGTAACCTCTGCTTCAGAGTACACTAGGTCGGACTCACTGGATGAAGCAAGCGAGGCATCAGATCCAGGATATAGGAAAGTCTCTGTCCATCCACCACCAGGTGGCACCCCGAAGGGTTTTGGAGACAACTGGAGGTCCTCCGCCTGGTCGGAGGGGTGTAGAGACTCATGGACAACCTCTGCCTCAGAGTACACCAGGTCGGACCCACTGGACGAAGCAGCCGAGGTATCAGGTACCGAGTATAGGAAAGTCTCTGTCCATTCGCTACCAGGTAGCACCCCGAAGGGTTCAGGAGACAACTGGAGATCCTCCGCCTGATCGGAGGGGCATAGAGACTCAGGGGTAACCTCTGCTTCGGAGAACACCAGGTCGGACTCACTGGACGAAGCGGGCGAGGTATCAGGTGCAGGGTATAGGGAAGTCTCTCTCCAATTGTCCTCAAGTGGTATCCCGGGAGATTCAGGAGGCAACAGGGGGTCCTCCGGTGTGAATTCTGGGTGGGCAGCAGTCTCTTCGGGCAGGAGAACTGGTGTACTACCCACGCACATTACCCGTTGGGGCTTCTCCGGGATACAGGGAGATGAAGCTTCAGTAGGGACTTTAAGGTTGGGGTCAGGAGGTCTCAGGGAGGACAGACCCTGGCGTGACGGCTTGCCTCTACGTCTAGCACGTCTGGACTGCCTCTTGAGGTTGGGAGAAGTATTCCAGAGAGTGTAGTCACCCTGTGAGGATTCTGGGTGGGCAGTAGTCTCATTGGGCTGGAGGACTATTGCGCTACCCACACACATTACCCATCGGGGCTGCTCCGGGATACTGGGAAGTGAAGCTTCAGCAGGAGCCTCTGGGTTAGGATCATCGAAGACCATTAGAAAGGCCACCAGGAAGGCCATTATGTCTAGGACGATAGGATCCTGTGCGTCCCATAGGGGAATGATCCAATTCAAGGCATCACCCGCTAGGTAAGACATCATGAATCCCACCTTAACCCGATCTGTGGGAAAACATAGAGGGTAGAACTTGAAGTGTAGCATGCATTGCTCCACAAATGCACGACTCTGTCTTGGATCCCCATAGTAACGTGGCGGATTCGCAGGAACGAGAGCAGATAGATCCATCTGGACGGGTGCGTAATTCGCCTGGAACTCAGCTAGAGAAAAAAAAAAAAAAAATTTTATTTATTTTTAATGCACGAATTCGCTGGAAAAAGTCTCAGAGAGCGAAGGCCGTGGGGCTCAACGGGAACCATGGCCTGAGCATGCTGTAATGCACACGCCAGGACTGACTGGCGTGTGCGTGTTTATGTAGTGATTCCACTGTGCCATGAACCGGAGAGTGCCTGAAGGGACGTAACTAAGTATCTGCCCGATCCGACCAAGGTCGCACGACGGCATACGACGCCAGTGCACCAGGGAGGAACCGAGCAGAGGAACCAGGGTCTACTCCAGGTCAGACTCCGGACACGGCTGTTGACCCACACCGGGGAATACAGGAACAGGCAGACTAGAGCACAGGCTGGGTACGGTCCAGTACAGACTGGGAGACAAAAGCGAAAACCGCAGACGCGGTGGACAGAGCTGAGCAAAGCGAAAACCGCAGACGCGGTGGACAGAGCTGAGCAAAGCGAAAACCGCAGACGCGGTGGGCAGAGCTGAGCAAAGCGAAAACCGCAGACGCGGTGGGCAGAGCTGAGCAAAGCGAAAACCGCAGACGCGGTGGGCAGAGCTGAGCAAAGCGAAAACCGCAGACGCGGTGGGCAGAGCTGAGCAAAGCGAAAACCGCAGACGCGGTGGGCAGAGCTGAGCAAAGCGAAAACCGCAGACGCGGTGGGCAGAGCTGAGCAAAGCGAAAACCGCAGACGCGGTGGGCAGAGCTGAGCAAAGCGAAAACCGCAGACGCGGTGGACAGAGCTGAGCAAAGCGAAAACCGCAGACGCGGTGGACAGAGCTGAGCAAAGCGAAAACCGCAGACGCGGTGGACAAGGCTTTGTTCACACAGAACAGACTAGAGGGGAAAAGCAGAACCAGATACCCACAGGGTACTTGCAGAGAAGTAGCGAGTGGACCACAAACTCACAAACGGAAGTACAGTGACAACGAGCAGGAGTTAGGTACGAGTACAGACTCTGCAGAAAAAGGAAAGGAACGGACATAGAGAAAAAACAGGTAAAAGATAGGAGAGAGTTCAGACTGGAACTGAGTGTACGGAGGAGACAGACACTACAGTGGGATACAGGAGCGGGTCTGGGAATACGGCCCCCAGAGAGGCAGGACGAACAGGCAAGGAGCGTGTTCAGACTGGCCTGGAAATACAGCCTCCAGGAAGGCGGAACGAACAGGCAAGGAACGAGTACAGACTGCAGGTTAGGGTACACAGATAGGACACAGTACAGACATGGAAACAGATACTGCAAGACAGGTAACATAGACAGGACCTGGCATGTCAGAGACAAAAGCCAACTGACAGGGCAAGATGCTCAGGCATCAGTTAATTGGGGCAGCTGGTTTAAAAACCAGGTGATAGACAGCAATAGGCTGAGGACGCACAAGGGGTGTGCCTGCAGCAGGTACAAAAAGCAGGAAGTGATCGGGCGCCGCCCTTAAGCCGCAGACACAGAGACAAACAGACAGCATGGAGGGAAGCCAGAGAGACACCCTGGACTGGAGATCAAGTGCGCGCTCTTGCACAGTGGAAGATGGACCACTATGCAAGGACGCCGCCAGGTATGTTACAGTCTCCACTGACAGAATTTTATAATATTGGGCTGTGAAAATGAATTATTAAGTTTTTTTTTTTCAGCGAAAATGTTGCTGAAAGCCCACATTTTTAATTTTCACAAAGGTAACAGGTGACAATGGACCCCAAAATTTGTTGTGTAATTTTTCCTGAGTACAAGGATAACCCCTTTGTGGTCAGAAACTCTTGTTTTGGCACACAGCAGGCTCAATGGGGAAAGACCACCATTTGACTTTTTGAGCACAATTTTTGCCAGTAAATATTGCAGACGCCATATCACATTGGCAGAACCCCTACACGTCTCAAATTCCTCTAGGGATGTAGTGAGCATTTTTAGCCCACAAGTATTTCACAGTATTGTGTAACATTGGGCTGTGAAAATACAAAAATACATTTTGTTTTAGCCCTAAGTAATTTTCAAAAGGGCTAATATGAAAAAATGAACCAAAAAATGGTTACACAATTTCTCCTAAGCACGCAAATACCCCATATGTGGCTGCAAATTACTTTTGAAGCACAGTGCAAAGCTCAGAAGGGAAGAAGCGGTATATTGGAATTCAGATTTTGTTGGACTGGTTTGATGGTGCCAATGTCACCTTGGCAGAGCCCCTGAGGTGCCAGAACAGCAGAACCCCCCATAAGTGACACCATTTTTTAAACTACATCTCTTAATGAAATTATCTAGGGGTACAGTGATCATATTGACACCACATGTTTCACAAAATTTTATACCATTGGGCGGTGAAGAAAAACAAATTCAATTTTTACCACTAAAATGTTGTTTTAGCCCCGGATTTTAAAATTTCACAAGGGGAAATAGGTAAAAGTTACCACATAATTTGTTACACAATTTCTCGTGAACTTGGCAGTACCCCACATCCTGATGTACACTACTGTTTGGCCATACGGAAAGACTCGGGGGGGGGGGGGGGGTGCGCTATTTGACTTTTGGATTTTCTTAGAATAGTTTGCAGACTCCATTTGTAGAGCCTCTAAGTGCCAGAAGAGCAGAGACCACCCTCAAGTGACCCCGACTTGGAAATTATACTCCTCTGGGAATTTATCTCCTGGTGTAGTGATGATTTTGACTCCATGGGTCTTTTCCAGAAACAAGCAGCAGCGGATGCTGAAGAGTGAAAATGCAAATATGCCGTTGTAGTGAACAGTACGTTGTAGTGCCCTGTACATTGTGCCCCGCATGTGGTTCTGGACATATGCATCCCATAATTTTAGTGGGCTCTTCTTGCTACAGAAATGCCAAACATGTGGACGCTCACTGCGATTTAGGCACACTGGGGCTCAGAAGGCAGGGGGGCATTTGGATTTGGGAGCACAGAATTCGCTGGATTTCTTTTGGTGGGAGCCACGTCACTTTTCTAGAGCCTTTGTGCTACCAGTAACATTGACACCTCCTACAGTGGGTACGGAAAGTATTCAGACCCCTTTAAATTTTTCACTCTTTGTTTCATTGCTGCCATTTGGTAAATTCTAAAAAGTTAATTTTTTTTCTCATTAAAGTACACTCTGCACCCCATCTTGACTAAAAAAAAACAGAAATGTAGAAATTTTTGCAAATTTATTAAAAAAGAAAAACTGAAATATCACATGGTCATAAGTATTCAGACCCTTTGCTTGGTATTGAGTAGAAGCAACCTTTTGAGCTAGTACAGCCATTAGTCTTCGTGGGAATGATGCAACAAGTTTTTCACACCTGGATTTGGGGATCTTCTGCCATTCTTCCTTGCAGATCCTCTCCAGTTCTGTCAGGTTGGATGGTGAATGTTGGTGGACAGCCATTTTCAGGTCTCTCCAGAGATGCTCAATTGGGTTTAGGTCAGGGTTCTGGCTGGGCCAGTCAAGAATGGTCATAGAGTTGTTCTGAAGCCACTCCTTTGTTATTTTAGCTGTGTGCTTAGGGTCATTGTCTTGTTGTAAGGTAACCTTCGGCCAAGTCTGACGTCCAGACTACTTTGGAAGAGGTTTTCATCCAGGATATCTCTGTACTTGGCCGCATTCATGTTTCCTTCAATTGCAACCAGTCATCCTATCTCTGCAGCTGAAAAACACTCCCATAGCATGATGCTGCCACCACCATGTTTCACTGTTGGGATTGTATTGGGCAGGTGATGAGCGGTGCCTGGTTTTCTTCACACATACCTCTTAGAATTATCACCAAAAAGTTCTATCTTCGTCTCATCAGACCAGAGAATCTTATTCCTCATAGTCTGGGAGTCCTTCATGTGTTTTTGAGCAAACTCTATGCTAACTATCATATGTCTTGCACTGAGGAGAGTCTTCCGTTGGGCCACTCTGCCATAAAGGCACGCCTGGTCAAGGGCTGCAGTGATATTTGACTTTGTGGAACTTTCTCCCATCTCCCTACTGCATCTCTGGAGCTCAGCCACAGTGATCTTGGGGTTCTTCTTTACCTCTCTCACCAAGGCTCTTCTCCCACGGTTGCTCAGTTTGGCTGGACGGCCAGGTCTAGGAAGACTTCTGGTGGTCCCAAACTTCTTCCATTTAAGGATTATGGAGGCCACTGTGCTCTTAGGAACCTTGAGTAATGCAGAAATTCTTTTGTAACCTTGGCCACATCTGTGCCTTGCCACAATTCTGTCTCGGAGCTCCTTGGGCAGTTCCTTTGAGCTCATGATTCTCATTTGGTCTAACATGCACTGTGAGCTGTGAGGTCTTATATAGACAGGTGTGTACCTTTCCAAATCAAGTCCTATCAGTTTAGTTAAACACAGCTGGACTCCAATGAAGGAGTAGAACCATCTCAAGGAAGATCACAAGGAAATGGACAGCATGTGACTTAAATATGAGTGTCTGAGCAAAGGGTCTGAATACTTATGACAATGTGATATTTCAGTTTTAATTTTTTAATAAATTTGCAAAAATGTCTACATTTCTGTTTTGTTCTGTCAAGATGGGATGCAGAGTGTATTTTAATGAGGAAAAAAATGAACTTTTTAGAATTGACCAAATGGCTGCAATGAAACAAAGAGTGAAAAATTTAAAGGGGTCTGAATACTTTCTTTACCCACTGTATATTGCTGTTAACATATGACGGATCTGAGTGGGGACTTGTTTTTTTGTGGGTTGAGTAGAAGCTTTTATTGGTAACATTTTGGGTTCCAAAACATTTTGCATCAATTCACATTTATCCTGCGTTCTACGCCGAACACTTATATTGGGGTTTCTAACTAAATCTACAAAATACGTGATTCAGATGAAATCCCCTAGGGATCCATTCACTATAATGAGACAGCATAGTTACTCTGGACTCCGTCTGGCCTCTGTTTAGCGGTGTCCTTCTTTTCTGAGGTGCACAAAACTGTGGCCGATGGCACTTTTATGCAAACCTAAAAAGACGGACATAGGCCAGACGGCGTCCACAGTGCCTCCATCTGCCTCATTACAGGGAATCTTCTGCCGGGGATTCCATCTGAATCACGTATTTCAGAGATTTACATGGAAATCCCGGTGTAAGTTCTCAGCGCAGAGCGCAGGATAAATGTGCGCCGAGCCTTACTGCGATCTTTGGGAGGCAGAATCAACAAATCAGCAGCAGGTGAAGAATTGGTTTTATTTACTTTTTACGCTGTTCCTCGTGCGGTATAAGGGATTAGACGACTTTATTCTTCAGGTCAGTGCGGTTACAGTGATGCCAGATTCATATTGGGTTTTTATGTTTGGCTGCTGTCACACACTAAAAACCCCTTTTTGTTTTACAAAAAAAATGTTTGCATCCCCATATTTTGAGAGCTATAATTTTTCCATATTTTGGCCAACAGTCATGTAAGGGCTTGTCTTTTGTGAGACTAGTTGTCGTTTTTATTGGTACCATTTTCGGGCACATAATATTTTTTGATTGCTTTCTATTCCAACTTTTGCGAGGCAGAAGAAACAAAAATAGCAATTATTTTTTTTACATTTTTTTTTTTTTTAATGTCATTCAACTCCGAGTGGTAAAATTGATAAGGCAAATTTATTCTTCAGCTCGGTACTTTTACACCTACCACATTTATATATTTTTTTCTAATATTTTGCCGCTTCTACACAATAAAAACAATTTTAAAGAAAAAATATTATTTTTGCATCTCTTTATTCTGATAGCTATAGCTTTTTTTATTTTTCGTCTGATGGAGCTATATGGTGGCTTGTTTTTTTGTGAGACAAGATGACGATTTCAGCGAGACCATTTTTATTTACATTTGTCTTTTTGATCACGTTTTATTCCACTTTTTTTGGCTGTATGAGCATATTTTTTGCCACGTTCTTTGCTTTTTCTACAGTGTTCATTGAAAGGGTCAAACAGTGTGACAGTGTAATAGATCAGGTCGTTCTGGACGCATCGATACCAAATAAAGTACACATTCGTTTATTTTTGTTTTTACATAAATATGCGTATTTATTGGTGTAGTATTTTTTGTTCTTTATTTTCTGTTTTCTTTTTTTTTTTTTTAATAATTTTTGAAATTTTTTTCTTAACTTTTTTACTCTTCAGTGGAAGTTTAACTTTTATTTGTCTGATCACTGGTCTCATGCATTGCAATACAGATGTACTGCAGTGCATGAGACCTGTCAGATTACACTGGCAGATCACATGTTACACCCTACCTATGGCTGGGTCTAAGATGCCACCATACCTGGCACACCAGGAGGTAATTGTTTGACCTCTGGGTGCCATAAAAACCATCGGCTCCCCGTGATTTTGTTGTGGTGGTGCTGAAGGGGGTGAAAGAGGGAGCCCCCTCCCTCTCACAACCTACTAAATGCTACAATTGTGATCAAGCCCCCTAAGGGGACTATTAAATACCGTTAAAAGTCACTGTTTTTGGCAAAGTACGATCTATCAAAATATAATATAAATGAATCCAATCAGTAAACGGCATAATAAGAAAAAAAATGGAAACTGCAGAATTATGTTTTTGCATTAAACTGGAATAATAGGCGATCAAACATCGTATCTACCCCAAAACGGTATCAAGAAAAATGTCCACTCAAGGTGCAAAAATGAATCCCTCACACAGCCCCATATCTCAAAAATTGGGTCTCAGAAAAATGATGACACAAGCAAATTTTTTTTTTACAAATTTACAATTTTTTTCCATTATTTAAATAAGAAAAAATACACTATACATGTTTGGTATCTGCGTACTCGTACTGACCTGGAGAATCATACTACCTGGTCAGTTTTACCATATAGTGAACATGGTAAATAAAAAACCTAGAAAACAATTGTGGAATTGCAGTTGTTTTTTTGCAATTTCAACACACTTGGATTTTTTTTTCCACTTTCCAGTGCATCACATGAAATTTGAATGGTGTCATTCAAAAGTACAACTCATCCCTAATGCGGGTATGTGGATGGAAAATTAAAAATGTTATGACTCTTAGACGAAGATATTTCATTTATATTTTTTAAAACTTTTTTCTTAAGTCTTCTTGGGGGACTTGAACCTGCAATTGTCTGATGGCTTATACAATACACTGCATGTATCAGCAGAAGGCCCAAAATGTCAGCAATGTTCAGCCTATTGTGGGTGGTGGATCCTGTGTTATCGGCTGTGTTACTTGTCATTGTAATCCTGCCTCTGCTGATAAGGAGTCTGCTGAAAAGGACAAGTATGAGTCTACAAAAGCCCTAGTGGCCGGTGTGAAAATTGCACGACTATAGTTTTTTTTGTAACCATCATATTATCCCATTGGTTCTCTGCGATCGCATTAACCATTAATTACGGTTATTAATTTTCATCCTTTTTAGCATATTGTCATACATGTAGAACAGCAGGTATACACTAACGAGTATATTATATTTTTTTATTATTATTATTTCTCATTTTTATAATGCGTATATAATTATTTTTTTCTTGGTGAATTATTATTATATTTCTCCTTCTATTACTTTGCAGATAAACAGCTGTCACAATCTATATCTCGATCATACATATCATTTATTTCTGGCAGTTCCCTGATCCGCCAGCAGGGGCGCACTTCCCTCCCCGCCGCACGCTTTGCTGCAGAGCAATGTCAGCTGCGCTGTGTGTCCGGGGAAGGTCGGTGGTTGTGGGGTGCAGTCGGGCGCTGTGTGCCCACCTGAGCACCCCCCCTCACCAGCAGGACCCTGGCACGGAGTGTGGCACCACCCCAGTGGAGGAAAGTGCACGGGAGAAAGTGGACAGCACAGCCCAGCTGTGGAGCCGTTACCATGAGATGAAGAAGCTGGTGCACGGTCAGTGCGGGGGCTCAGGAGATGCTGGGAGTAGTAGTTGTCAGGGCAGCAGGGCAGAGCCGGGAGGACTGACAGCAGCGGTGCGGGAACAGGTGTCAGGTGGGGGAGGGTGGGTATGTGAGCCGTGACACCGGGGGCAGGAGGAGGCTGAGAGGCGGCGGGACCAGAGCTATGTCCCGGGGTGAGGAGACACAGACGATCTACACGGGTCACAGTGACCACCTGCTGGGCGTCAGCGTGGAGACATAGTGGTGGTAGTAGTGTACGCATGGTAGCGGCAGCAGTAGTAGTAGTAGTGTACTCACGGTGGCGGCAGTAGTAGTAGTAGTGTACGCACGGTGGCGGCAGTAGTAGTAGTAGTGTACTCACGGTGGCGGCAGTAGTAGTAGTAGTGTACGCACGGTGGCGGCAGTAGTAGTAGTACTGTACTCACGGTGGCGGCAGTAGTAGTAGTGTACTCACGGTGGCAGTAGTAGTAGTGTACTCACGGTGGCGGCAGTAGTAGTAGTAGTGTACGCACGGTGGCGGCAGTAGTAGTAGTAGTGTACTCACGGTGGCGGCAGTAGTAGTAGTGTACTCACGGTGGCAGTAGTAGTAGTGTACTCACGGTGGCGGCAGTAGTAGTAGTAGTGTACGCACGGTGGCGGTAGTAGTAGTAGTAGTGTACGCACGGTGGCGGCAGTAGTAGTAGTAGTAGTGTACGCACGGTGGCGGCAGTAGTAGTAGTGTACGCACGGTGGCGGCAGTAGTAGTAGTAGTGTACGCACGGTGGCGGCAGTAGTAGTAGTAGTAGTGTACGCATGGTAGCGGCAGCAGTAGTAGTAGTAGTGTACGCACGGTGGCGGCAGTAGTAGTAGTAGTGTACGCACGGTGACGGCAGTAGTAGTAGTGTACGCACGGTGGCAGTAGTAGTAGTAGTGTACTCACGGTGGCAGTAGTAGTAGTGTACTCACGGTGGCGGCAGTAGTAGTAGTAGTGTACTCACGGTGGCAGTAGTAGTAGTAGTGTACGCACGGTGGCAGTAGTAGTAGTGTACTCACGGTGGCGGCAGTAGTAGTAGTAGTGTACGCATGGTAGCGGCAGCAGTAGTAGTAGTAGTGTACTCACGGTGGCGGCAGTAGTAGTAGTAGTGTACGCACGGTGGCGGCAGTAGTAGTAGTAGTGTACTCACGGTGGCAGTAGTAGTAGTAGTGTACGCATGGTAGCGGCAGCAGTAGTAGTAGTAGTGTACTCACGGTGGCGGCAGTAGTAGTAGTAGTGTACTCACGGTGGCGGTAGTAGTAGTGTACGCACGGTGGCGGCAGTAGTAGTAGTAGTGTACTCATGGTGGCGGCAGTAGTAGTAGTGTACGCATGGTAGCGGCAGCAGTAGTAGTAGTAGTGTACTCACTGTGGCGGCAGTAGTAGTAGTGTACGCATGGTAGCGGCAGCAGTAGTAGTAGTGTACGCATGGTAGCGGCAGCAGTAGTAGTAGTGTACTCACGGTGGCAGCAGTAGTAGTAGTAGTAGTGTACGCACGGTGGCGGCAGTAGTAGTAGTAGTGTACGCACGGTGGCGGCAGTAGTAGTAGTGTACGCACGGTGGCGGCAGTAGTAGTATTAGTGTACTCACTGTGGCGGCAGTAGTAGTATTAGTGTACTCACGGTGGCGGTGGCAGTAGTAGTAGTGTACGCACGGTGGCAGTAGTAGTAGTGTACTCACGGTGGCAGTAGTAGTAGTGTACTCACGGTGGCGGCAGTAGTAGTAGTGTACTCACGGTGGCGGCAGTAGTAGTAGTGTACTCAAGGTGGCGGCAGTAGTAGTAGTGTACTCACGGTGGCGGCAGTAGTAGTAGTGTACTCACGGTGGCGGCAGTAGTAGTAGTGTACGCACGGTGGCGGCAGTAGTAGTAGTAGTGTACTCACGGTGGCGGCAGTAGTAGTATTAGTGTACTCACGGTGGCAGTAGTAGTAGTAGTGTACTCACGGTGGCAGTAGTAGTAGTAGTGTACGCACGGTGGCGGCAGTAGTAGTAGTAGTGTACGCACGGTGGCGGCAGTAGTAGTAGTAGTGTACGCACGGTGGCGGTGGCAGTAGTAGTAGTGTACGCACGGTGGCGGTGGCAGTAGTAGTAGTGTACGCACGGTGGCGGCAGTAGTAGTAGTAGTGTACTCACGGTGGCAGTAGTAGTAGTGTACTCACGGTGGCGGCAGTAGTAGTAGTGTACTCACGGTGGCGGCAGTAGTAGTAGTGTACTCACGGTGGCAGTAGTAGTAGTGTACTCACGGTGGCAGTAGTAGTAGTGTACTCACGGTGGCAGTAGTAGTAGTGTACTCACGGTGGCGGCAGTAGTAGTAGTGTACGCACGGTGGCGGCAGTAGTAGTAGTGTACGCACGGTGGCGGCAGTAGTAGTAGTAGTGTACTCACGGTGGCGGCAGTAGTATACACATGGTAGCGGCAGTAGTAGTAGTAGTGTACTCACGGTGGCGGCAGTAGTAGTAGTAGTGTACTCACGGTGGCGGCAGTAGTAGTAGTAGTGTACTCACGGTGGCGGCAGTAGTAGTAGTAGTGTACTCACGGTGGCGGCAGTAGTAGTAGTAGTGTACTCACGGTGGCGGCAGTAGTAGTAGTAGTGTACGCACGGTGGCGGCAGTAGTAGTAGTAGTGTACGCACGGTGGCGGCAGTAGTAGTGTACTCACGGTGGCGGCAGTAGTAGTAGTGTACTCACGGTGGCGGCAGTAGTATACACATGGTAGCGGCAGTAGTAGTAGTAGTGTACTCACGGTGGCGGCAGTAGTAGTAGTAGTGTACTCACGGTGGCGGCAGTAGTAGTAGTAGTGTACTCACGGTGGCGGCAGTAGTAGTAGTAGTGTACTCACGGTGGCGGCAGTAGTAGTAGTAGTGTACGCACGATGGCAGTAGTAGTAGTAGTGTACGCACGGTGGCGGCAGTAGTAGTAGTGTACGCACGGTGGCGGCAGTAGTAGTAGTGTACGCACGGTGGTGGCAGTAGTAGTAGTGTACGCACGGTGGCGGCAGTAGTAGTAGTGTACGCACGGTGGCGGCAGTAGTAGTAGTGTACGCACGGTGGCGGCAGTAGTGTACGCACGGTGGCGGCAGTAGTAGTAGTAGTGTACGCACGGTGGCGGCAGTAGTAGTAGTAGTGTACGCACGGTGGCGGCAGTAGTAGTAGTAGTGTACTCACGGTGGCAGTAGTAGTAGTAGTGTACGCACGGTGGCGGCAGTAGTAGTGTACGCACGGTGGCAGTAGTAGTAGTAGTGTACGCACGGTGGCAGTAGTAGTAGTGTACGCACGGTGGCGGCAGTAGTAGTAGTACTGTACGCACGGTGGCGGCAGTAGTAGTAGTAGTGTACTCACGGTGGCGGCAGTAGTAGTAGTGTACGCACGGTGGCGGCAGTAGTAGTAGTGTACGCACGGTGGCGGCAGTAGTAGTAGTAGTAGTGTACTCACGGTGGCGGCAGTAGTATACACATGGTAGCGGCAGTAGTAGTAGTAGTAGTAGTGTACTCACGGTGGCGGTAGTAGTAGTAGTGTACTCACGGTGGCGGCAGTAGTATACACATGGTAGCGGCAGTAGTAGTAGTAGTGTACACATGGTAGCGGCAGTAGTAGTAGTAGTGTACTCACGGTGGCGGCAGTAGTAGTAGTAGTGTACTCACGGTGGCGGCAGTAGTAGTAGTGTACTCACGGTGGCGGTAGTAGTGTACTCACGGTGGCGGCAGTAGTAGTAGTAGTAGTAGTGTACTCACGGTGGCAGCAGTAGTAGTAGTAGTGTACGCACGGCGGCAGTAGTAGTAGTGTACGCACGGTGGCGGCAGTAGTAGTAGTGTACGCACGGTGGCGGCAGTAGTAGTAGTGTACGCACGGTGGCGGCAGTAGTAGTAGTGTACGCACGGTGGCGGCAGTAGTAGTAGTAGTAGTGTACGCACGGTGGCGGCAGTAGTAGTAGTAGTGTACGCACGGTGGCGGCAGTAGTAGTAGTGTATGCACGGTGGCGGCAGTAGTAGTAGTAGTGTACTCACGGTGGCGGCAGTAGTAGTAGTGTACTCACGGTGGCGGCAGTAGTAGTAGTGTACTCACGGTGGCGGCAGTAGTAGTAGTAGTGTACTCACGGTGGCGGCAGTAGTAGTAGTAGTGTACTCACGGTGGCGGCAGTAGTAGTAGTAGTGTACTCACGGTGGCGGCAGTAGTAGTGTACGCACGGTGGCGGCAGTCGTAGTAGTGTACTCACGGTGGCGGCAGTCGTAGTAGTGTACTCACGGTGGCGGCAGTAGTAGAAGTAGTGTAAGCACGGTGGCGGCAGTAGTAGTAGTAGTGTAAGCACGGTGGCGGCAGTAGTAGTAGTAGTGTACGCACGGTGGCGGCTGTAGTAGTAGTTGTAGTAGTAGTAGTGTACGCACGGTGGCGGCAGTAGTAGTGTACGCACGGTGGCGGCAGTAGTAGTAGTAGTGTACGCACGGTGGTGGCAGTAGTAGTAGTAGTGTACGCACGGTGGCGGCAGTAGTAGTAGTAGTGTACTCACGGTGGCGGCAGCAGTAGTAGTGTACGCATGGTGGCGGCAGTAGTAGTAGTAGTATACGCACGGTGGCGGCAGTAGTAGTGTACGCACGGTGGCAGTAGTAGTAGTAGTGTACACATGGTGGCGGCAGTAGTAGTAGTAGTGTACGCACGGTGGCAGTAGTAGTGTACGCACGGTGGCGGCAGTAGTAGTAGTGTACGCACGGTGGCAGTAGTAGTAGTGTTCGCACGGTGGCAGTAGTAGTAGTAGTGTACGCACGGTGGCAGTAGTAGTAGTAGTGTACGCACGGTGGCAGTAGTAGTAGTAGTGTACGCACGGTGGCAGTAGTAGTAGTAGTGTACGCACGGTGGCAGTAGTAGTAGTGTACGCACGGTGGCGGCAGTAGTAGTAGTAGTGTACGCACTGTGGCGGCAGTAGTAGTAGTAGTGTACGCACTGTGGCGGCAGTAGTAGTAGTAGTGTACGCACTGTGGCGGCAGTAGTAGTGTACGCACTGTGGCGGCAGTAGTAGTGTACGCACTGTGGCGGCAGTAGTAGTAGTGTACGCACTGTGGCGGCAGTAGTAGTAGTGTACGCACTGTGGCGGCAGTAGTAGTAGTAGTGTACACACTGTGGCGGCAGTAGTAGTAGTAGTGTACGCACTGTGGCGGCAGTAGTAGTAGTAGTGTACGCACTGTGGCGGCAGTAGTAGTAGTAGTGTACGCACTGTGGCGGCAGTAGTAGTAGTAGTAAAAAGTATACACACGGTGGTGGTAGTAGTAGTAGTAGTGTACACACGGTGGCGGCAGTAGTAGTAGTAGTGTACGCACGGTGGCGGCAGTAGTAGTAGTAGTGTACTCACGGTGGCAGTAGTAGTAGTAGTGTACGCACGGTGGCGGCAGTAGTAGTAGTGTACGCACGGTGGCGGCAGTAGTAGTAGTAGTGTACTCACGGTGGCGGCAGTAGTAGTAGTAGTGTACGCACGGTGGCGGCACTAGTAGTAGTGTACTCACGGTGGCGGCAGTAGTAGTAGTAGTGTACGCACGGTGGCGGCACTAGTAGTAGTGTACTCACTGTGGCGGCAGTAGTAGTAGTGTACGCATGGTAGCGGCAGCAGTAGTAGTAGTGTACTCACGGTGGCGGCAGCAGTAGTAGTAGTAGTGTACGCACGGTGGCGGCAGTAGTAGTAGTAGTGTACGCACGGTGGCGGCAGTAGTAGTAGTAGTGTACGCACGGTGGCAGTAGTAGTAGTAGTGTACTCACGGTGGCGGCAGTAGTAGTAGTGTACGCACGGTGGCGGCAGTAGTAGTAGTAGTGTACTCACGGTGGCGGCAGTAGTAGTAGTAGTGTACGCACGGTGGCGGTGGCAGTAGTAGTAGTGTACGCACGGTGGCGGCAGTAGTAGTAGTAGTGTACTCACGGTGGCAGTAGTAGTAGTGTACTCACGGTGGCGGCAGTAGTAGTAGTGTACTCAGGGTGGCGGCAGTAGTAGTAGTGTACTCACGGTGGCGGCAGTAGTAGTAGTGTACTCACGGTGGCAGTAGTAGTAGTGTACTCACGGTGGCGGCAGTAGTAGTAGTGTACTCACGGTGGCGGCAGTAGTAGTAGTGTACGCACGGTGGCGGCAGTAGTAGTAGTGTACGCACGGTGGCGGCAGTAGTAGTAGTGTACGCATGGTGGCGGCAGTAGTAGTAGTAGTGTACTCACGGTGGCGGCAGTAGTATACACATGGTAGCGGCAGTAGTAGTAGTAGTGTACTCATGGTAGCGGCAGTAGTAGTAGTAGTGTACTCACGGTGGCGGCAGTAGTAGTAGTAGTGTACTCACGGTGGCGGCAGTAGTAGTAGTAGTAGTAGTGTACTCACGGTGGCGGCAGTAGTAGTAGTAGTGTACTCACGGTGGCGGCAGTAGTAGTAGTAGTGTACGCACGGTGGCGGCAGTAGTAGTAGTAGTGTACGCACGGTGGCGGCAGTAGTAGTGTACTCACGGTGGCAGTAGTAGTAGTAGTGTACTCACGGTGGCGGCAGTAGTATACACATGGTAGCGGCAGTAGTAGTAGTAGTGTACTCACGGTGGCGGCAGTAGTAGTAGTAGTGTACGCACGGTGGCAGTAGTAGTAGTAGTGTACTCACGGTGGCGGCAGTAGTAGTAGTGTACTCACGGTGGCGGCAGTAGTAGTAGTAGTGTACTCACGGTGGCGGCAGTAGTAGTAGTAGTGTACTCACGGTGGCGGCAGTAGTAGTAGTAGTGTACGCACGGTGGCAGTAGTAGTAGTAGTGTACGCACGGTGGCGGTGGCAGTAGTAGTAGTGTACGCACGGTGGCGGCAGTAGTAGTAGTAGTGTACTCACGGTGGCAGTAGTAGTAGTGTACTCACGGTGGCGGCAGTAGTAGTAGTGTACTCAGGGTGGCGGCAGTAGTAGTAGTGTACTCACGGTGGCGGCAGTAGTAGTAGTGTACTCACGGTGGCAGTAGTAGTAGTGTACGCACGGTGGCGGCAGTAGTAGTAGTGTACGCACGGTGGCGGCAGTAGTAGTAGTGTACACACGGTGGCGGCAGTAGTAGTAGTAGTGTACTCACGGTGGCGGCAGTAGTATACACATGGTAGCGGCAGTAGTAGTAGTAGTGTACTCATGGTAGCGGCAGTAGTAGTAGTAGTGTACTCACGGTGGCGGCAGTAGTAGTAGTAGTGTACTCACAGTGGCGGCAGTAGTAGTAGTAGTAGTGTACTCACGGTGGCGGCAGTAGTAGTAGTAGTGTACTCACGGTGGCGGCAGTAGTAGTGTACTCACGGTGGCGGCAGTAGTAGTAGTAGTGTACGCACGGTGGCGGCAGTAGTAGTAGTAGTGTACGCACGGTGGCGGCAGTAGTAGTGTACTCACGGTGGCAGTAGTAGTAGTAGTGTACTCACGGTGGCGGCAGTAGTATACACATGGTAGCGGCAGTAGTAGTAGTAGTGTACTCACGGTGGCGGCAGTAGTAGTAGTAGTGTACTCACGGTGGCGGCAGTAGTAGTAGTAGTGTACTCACGGTGGCGGCAGTAGTAGTAGTGTACTCACGGTGGCGGCAGTAGTAGTAGTAGTGTACGCACGATGGCGGCAGTAGTAGTAGTAGTGTACGCACGGTGGCGGCAGTAGTAGTAGTAGTGTACTCACGGTGGCAGTAGTAGTAGTAGTGTACGCACGGTGGCGGCAGTAGTAGTAGTAGTGTACGCACGGTGGCAGTAGTAGTAGTGTACGCACGGTGGCAGTAGTAGTAGTGTACGCACGGTGGCGGCAGTAGTAGTAGTACTGTACGCACGGTGGCGGCAGTAGTAGTAGTACTGTACGCACGGTGGCGGTAGTAGTAGTGTACTCACGGTGGCGGCAGTAGTAGTAGTGTACTCACGGTGGCGGCAGTAGTAGTAGTGTACTCACGGTGGCGGCAGTAGTAGTAGTGTACGCACGGTGGCGGCAGTAGTAGTAGTGTACGCACGGTGGCGGCAGTAGTAGTAGTGTACTCACGGTGGCGGCAGTAGTATACACATGGTAGCGGCAGTAGTAGTAGTGTACTCACGGTGGCGGTAGTAGTAGTAGTGTACTCACGGTGGCGGCAGTAGTATACACATGGTAGCGGTAGTAGTAGTGTACACATGGTAGCGGCAGTAGTAGTAGTAGTGTACTCACGGTGGCGGTAGTAGTAGTAGTGTACTCACGGTGGCGGTAGTAGTAGTAGTGTACTCACGGTGGCGGCAGTAGTAGTAGTGTACTCACGGTGGCGGCAGTAGTAGTAGTAGTAGTGTACTCACGGTGGCGGCAGTAGTAGTAGTAGTAGTGTACTCACGGTGGCAGCAGTAGTAGTAGTAGTGTACGCACGGTGGCGGTAGTAGTGTACGCACGGTGGCGGCAGTAGTAGTAGTGTACGCAAGGTGGCGGCAGTAGTAGTAGTGTACGCACGGTGGCGGCAGTAGTAGTAGTAGTGTACGCACGGTGGCGGCAGTAGTAGTAGTAGTGTACGCTCGGTGGCGGCAGTAGTAGTAGTAGTAGTGTACGCACGGTGGCGGCAGTAGTAGTGTACGCACGGTGGCGGCAGTAGTAGTGTACTCACGGTGGCGGCAGTAGTAGTAGTAGTAGTGTACTCACGGTGGCGGCAGTAGTAGTAGTAGTGTACTCACGGTGGCGGCAGTAGTAGTAGTAGTGTACGCACGGTGGCGGCAGTAGTGGTAGTGTACGCACGGTGGCGGCAGTAGTAGTAGTGTACTCACGGTGGCGGCAGTAGTAGTAGTAGTGTACTCACGGTGGCGGCAGTAGTAGTAGTAGTGTACTCACGGTGGCGGCAGTAGTAGTAGTAGTGTACGCACGGTGGCGGCAGTAGTAGAAGTAGTGTAAGCACGGTGGCGGCAGTAGTAGTAGTAGTGTAAGCACGGTGGCGGCAGTAGTAGTAGTAGTAGTAGTAGGAGTGTACGCACGGTGGCGGCTGTAGTAGTAGTTGTTGTAGTAGTAGTAGTGTACGCACGATGGCGGCAGTAGTAGTGTACGCACGGTGGCGGCAGTAGTAGTAGTAGTGTACGCACGGTGGCAGTAGTAGTAGTAGTGTACTCACGGTGGCAGTAGTAGTAGTAGTATACGCACGGTGGCGGCAGTAGTAGTGTACGCACGGTGGCGGTAGTAGTAGTGTACGCACGGTGGCAGTAGTAGTAGTAGTGTACGCACGGTGGCAGTAGTAGTAGTAGTGTACACATGGTGGCGGCAGTAGTAGTAGTAGTGTACGCACGGTGGCGGCAGTAGTAGTAGTGTACGCACGGTGGCGGCAGTAGTAGTAGTGTACGCACGGTGGCAGTAGTAGTAGTGTACGCACGGTGGCAGTAGTAGTAGTAGTGTACGCACGGTGGCAGTAGTAGTAGTGTACGCACTGTGGCGGCAGTAGTAGTAGTAGTGTACGCACTGTGGCGGCAGTAGTAGTAGTAGTGTACGCACTGTGGCGGCAGTAGTAGTAGTAGTGTACGCACGGTGGCAGTAGTAGTAGTGTACGCACTGTGGCGGCAGTAGTAGTAGTAGTGTACGCACTATGGCGGCAGTAGTAGTAGTAGTAAAAAGTATACACACGGTGGTGGTAGTAGTAGTATACGCATGGTGGCGGCAGTAGTAGTAGTGTACGCATGGTGGCGGCAGTAGTAGTAGTGTACACATGGTGGCGGCAGTAGTAGTAGTAGTGTACGCACGGTGGCGGCAGTAGTAGTGTACGCACGGTGGCGGCAGTAGTAGTAGTAGTGTACGCACGGTGGCGGCAGTAGTAGTAGTAGTGTACGCACGGTGGCGGCAGTAGTAGTTGTAGTGTACTCACGGTGGCAGTAGTAGTGTACTCACGGTGGCAGTAGTAGTGTACGCACGGTGGCGGTAGTAGTAGTAGTATACGCACGGTGGCGGTAGTAGTAGTGTACGCATGGTGGCAGTAGTAGTAGTAGTGTACACATGGTGGCGGCAGTAGTAGTAGTAGTGTACGCACGGTGGCGGCAGTAGTAGTAGTGTACGCACGGTGGCGGCAGTAGTAGTAGTGTACGCACGGTGGCGGCAGTAGTAGTAGTAGTGTACGCACGGTGGCGGCAGTAGTAGTAGTGTACGCACGGTAGCAGTAGTAGTAGTGTACGCATGGTGGCGGCAGTAGTAGTGTACGCACGGTGGCGGCAGTAGTAGTGTACGCACGGTGGCGGCAGTAGTAGTGTACGCACGGTGGCGGCAGTAGTAGTATACGCATGGTGGCGGCAGTAGTAGTAGTAGTGTACGCACAGTGGCAGTAGTAGTAGTAGTGTACGCACGGTGGCTGCAGTAGTAGTAGTGTACGCACGGTGGCTGCAGTAGTAGTAGTGTACGCACTGTGGCTGCAGTAGTAGTAGTGTACGCACTGGCTGCAGTAGTAGTAGTATACGCATGGTGGCGGCAGTAATAGTAGTAGTATACACATGGTGGTAGTAGTAGTGTACGCACAGTGGCAGTAGTAGTAGTAGTGTACGCGTGGTGGCTGCAGTAGTAGTAGTGTACGCACGGTGGCTGCAGTAGTAGTAGTGTACGCACTGTGGCTGCAGTAGTAGTAGTGTACGCATGGTGGCTACAGTAGTAGTAGTAGTGTACGCACGGTGGCGGCAGTAGTAGTAATAGTGTACGCACGGTGGCGGCAGTAGTAGTAATAGTGTACGCACGGTGGCAGTAGTAGTAGTGTACGCACGGTGGTGGCAGTAGTAGTAGTGTACTCACGGTGGCAGTAGTAGTAGTGTACGCACGGTGGCGGCAGTAGTAGTAGTGTACGCACGGTGGCGGCAGTAGTAGTAGTAGTGTACGCACGGTGGCGGCAGTAGTAGTAGTAGTGTACGCACGGTGGCGGCAGTAGTAGTAGTAGTGTACGCACGGTGGCGGCAGTAGTAGTAGTAGTGTACGCACGGTGGCGGCAGTAGTAGTAGTAGTGTACGCACGGTGGCGGCAGTAGTAGTAGTAGTGTACGCACGGTGGCAGTAGTAGTAGTAGTAGTGTACGCACTGTGGCGGCAGTAGTAGTAGTGTACGCACTGTGGCGGCAGTAGTAGTAGTAGTGTACGCACTGTGGCGGCAGTAGTAGTAGTAGTGTACGCACTGTGGCGGCAGTAGTAGTAGTGTACGCACTGTGGCGGCAGTAGTAGTAGTGTACGCACTGTGGCGGCAGTAGTAGTAGTAGTAGTGTACGCACTGTGGCGGCAGTAGTAGTAGTAGTAGTGTACGCACTGTGGCGGCAGTAGTAGTAGTAGTGTACGCACTGTGGCGGCAGTAGTAGTAGTAGTGTACGCACTGTGGCGGCAGTAGTAGTAGTAGTGTACGCACTGTGGCGGCAGTAGTAGTAGTAGTGTACGCACTGTGGCGGCAGTAGTAGTAGTAGTGTACGCACTGTGGCGGCAGTAGTAGTAGTAGTGTACGCACTGTGGCGGCAGTAGTAGTAGTAGTGTACGCACTGTGGCGGCAGTAGTAGTAGTAGTGTACGCACTGTGGCGGCAGTAGTAGTAGTAGTGGTGGTGGTAGTGTACGCACAGTGGCGGCAGTAGTAGTGGTGGTAAAAAGTATACACACGGTGGTGGTAGTAGTAGTAGTGTACGCACGGTGGCGGCAGTAGTAGTAGTAGTGTACGCACGGTGGCGGCAGTAGTAGTAGTAGTGTACGCACGGTGGCGGCAGTAGTAGTAGTAGTGTACGCACGGTGGCAGTAATAGTAGTAGTAGTGTACGCACGGTGGCGGCAGTAGTAGTAGTGTACGCACGGTGGCGGCAGTAGTAGTAGTAGTGTACGCACGGTGGCAGCAGTAGTAGTAGTAGTGTACGCACGGTGGCGGCAGTAGTAGTAGTAGTGTACGCACGGTGGCGGCAGCAGTAGTAGTAGTGTACGCACGGTGGCAGTAGTAGTAGTAGTGTACGCACGGTGGCGGCAGTAGTAGTAGTAGTAGTAGTGTACGCACGGTGGCGGCAGTAGTAGTAGTGTACGCACGGTGGCGGCAGTAGTAGTAGTAGTAGTAGTGTACGCACGGTGGCGGCAGTAGTAGTAGTGTACGCACGGTGGCGGCAGTAGTAGTAGTAGTGTACGCACGGTGGCGGCAGTGGTAGTAGTAGTAGTGTACGCACTGTGGCGGCAGTAGTAGTAGTAGTGTACGCACTGTGGCGGCAGTAGTAGTAGTAGTGTACGCACTGTGGCGGCAGTAGTAGCAGTGTACGCACTGTGGCGGTAGTAGTAGTAGTGTACGCACTGTGGCGGCAGTAGTAGTAGTAGTGTACGCACTGTGGCGGCAGTAGTAGTGTACGCACTGTGGCAGTAGTAGTAGTAGTGTACGCACTGTGGCGGCAGTAGTAGTAGTAGTGTACGCACTGTGGCGGCAGTAGTAGTAGTGTACGCACTGTGGCGGCAGTAGTAGTAGTAGTGTACGCACTGTGGCGGCAGTAGTAGTAGTGTACGCACTGTGGCGGCAGTAGTAGTAGTGTACGCACTGTGGCGGCAGTAGTAGTAGTGTACGCACTGTGGCGGCAGTAGTAGTAGTGTACGCACTGTGGCGGCAGTAGTAGTAGTAGTGTACGCACTGTGGCGGCAGTAGTAGTAGTGTACGCACTGTGGCGGCAGTAGTAGTAGTAGTGTACGCACTGTGGCGGCAGTAGTAGTAGTAGTGTACGCACTGTGGCGGCAGTAGTAGTAGTAGTGTACGCACTGTGGCGGCAGTAGTAGTGGTAGTGTACGCACTGTGGCGGCAGTAGTAGTAGTAGTGTACGCACTGTGGCGGCAGTAGTAGTGTACGCACTGTGGCGGCAGTAGTAGTGTACGCACTGTGGCGGCAGTAGTAGTGTACGCACTGTGGCGGCAGTAGTAGTGTACGCACTGTGGCGGCAGTAGTAGTAGTGTACGCACTGTGACGGCAGTAGTAGTAGTAGTGTACGCACTGTGGCGGCAGTAGTAGTAGTAGTGTACGCACTGTGGCGGCAGTAGTAGTAGTAGTGTACGCACTGTGGCGGCAGTAGTAGTAGTAGTGTACGCACTGTGGCGGCAGTAGTAGTAGTAGTGTACGCACTGTGGCAGTAGTAGTAGTAGTGTACGCACTGTGGCAGTAGTAGTAGTAGTGTACGCACTGTAGCGGCAGTAGTAGTAGTGGTGGTGGTGGTGGTAGTGTACGCACAGTGGCGGCAGTAGTAGTGGTGGTAAAAAGTATACACACGGTGGTGGTAGTAGTAGTGTACACATGGTGGCGGCAGTAGTAGTAGTAGTGTACACATGGTGGCGGCAGTAGTAGTAGTGTTCGCAGGTTGGCGGCAGTAGTAGTAGTAGTGTACGCACGGTGGCGGCAGTAGTAGTAGCAGTGTACGCACGGTGGCAGTAGTAGTAGTAGTGTACGCACGGTGGCGGCAGTAGTAGTAGTAGTAGTGTACGCACGGTGGCGGCTGTAGTAGTAGTTGTAGTAGTAGTAGTAGTGTACGCACTGTGGCGGCAGTAGTAGTAGTAGTGTACGCACTGTGGCAGTAGTAGTAGTAGTGTACGCACTGTGGCGGCAGTAGTAGTAGTAGTAGTGTACGCACTGTGGCGGCAGTAGTAGTAGTAGTAGTGTACGCACTGTGGCGGCAGTAGTAGTAGTAGTGTACGCACTGTGGCGGCTGTAGTAGTAGTAGTGTACGCACTGTGGCGGCAGTAGTAGTAGTAGTGTACGCTCTGTGGCGGCAGTAGTAGTAGTAGTGTACGCACTGTGGCGGCAGTAGTAGTAGTAGTGTACGCACTGTGGCGGCAGTAGTAGTAGTGTACGCACTGTGGCGGCAGTAGTAGTGTACGCACTGTGGCGGCAGTAGTAGCAGTAGTGTACGCACTGTGACGGCAGTAGTAGTAGTAGTGTACGCACTGTGACTGCAGTAGTAGTAGTAGTGTATGCACTGTGGCGGCAGTAGTAGTAGTAGTGTACGCACTGTGGCGGCAGTAGTAGTAGTAGTGTACGCACTGTGGCGGCAGTAGTAGTAGTAGTGTACGCACTGTGGCGGCAGTAGTAGTAGTAGTGTACGCACTGTGGCGGCAGTAGTAGTAGTAGTGGTGGTGGTGGTGGTAGTGTACGCACAGTGGCGGCAGTAGTAGTGGTGGTAAAAAGTATACACACGGTGGTGGTGGTAGTAGTATACGCATGGTGGCGGTAGTAGTAGTAGTGTACACATGGTGGCGGCAGTAGTAGTAGTGTACGCACGGTGGCGGCAGTAGTAGTAGCAGTGTACGCACGGTGGCAGTAGTAGTAGTAGTGTACGCACGGTGGCGGCAGTAGTAGTAGTAGTGTACGCACGGTGGCGGCAGTAGTAGTAGTAGTGTACGCACGGTGGCGGCAGTAGTAGTAGTAGTGTACGCACGGTGGCGGCAGTAGTAGTAGTGTACGCACGGTGGCAGTAGTAGTAGTAGTGTACGCACGGTGGCGGTAGTAGTAGTAGTAGTGTACGCACGGTGGCGGCAGTAGTAGTAGTAGTGTACGCACGGTGGCGGCAGTAGTAGTAGTAGTGTACGCACGGTGGCGGCAGTAGTAGTAGTATTGTACTCACGGTGGCGGCAGTAGTAGTAGTAGTGTACGCACGGTGGCGGCAGTAGTAGTAGTAGTGTACGCACGGTGGCGGCAGTAGTAGTAGTAGTGTACGCACGGTGGCGGCAGTAGTAGTAGTAGTGTACGCACGGTGGCGGCAGTAGTAGTAGTAGTGTACTCACGGTGGCGGTAGTAGTGTACGCACGGTGGCGGCAGTAGTAGTAGTAGTGTACGCACGGTGGCGGCAGTAGTAGTAGTAGTGTACGCACGGTGGCGGCAGTAGTAGTAGTAGTGTACGCACGGTGGCGGCAGTAGTAGTGTACGCACGGTGGCGGCAGTAGTAGTGTACGCACGGTGGCGGCAGTAGTAGTAGTAGTGTACGCACGGTGGCGGCAGTAGTAGTAGTAGTGTACGCACGGTGGCAGTAGTAGTAGTAGTGTACGCACGGTGGCTGCAGTAGTAGTAGTAGTGTACGCACGGTGGCGGCAGTAGTAGTAGTAGTGTACGCACGGTGGCGGCAGTAGTAGTGTACGCACGGCGGCGGTAGTAGTGTACGCACGGTGGCGGCAGTAGTAGTGTACGCACGGTGGCAGTAGTAGTAGTAGTGTACGCACGGTGGCAGTAGTAGTAGTAGTGTACGCACGGTGGCGGCAGTAGTAGTGTACGCACGGTGGCGGCAGTAGTAGTAGTAGTGTACGCACGGTGGCGGCAGTAGTAGTAGTAGTGTACGCACGGTGGCGGCAGTAGTAGTAGTAGTGTACGCACAGTGGCGGTAGTAGTGTACGCACGGTGGCGGTAGTAGTAGTAGTGTACGCACAGTGGCAGTAGTAGTAGTGTACGCACGGTGGCGGCAGTAGTAGTAGTAGTGTACACATGGTGGCAGTAGTAGTAGTAGTGTACGCACGGTGGCAGTAGTAGTGTACGCACGGTGGCAGTAGTAGTGTACGCACGGTGGCAGTAGTAGTGTACGCACGGCGGCAGTAGTAGTGTACGCACGGCGGCAGCAGTAGTAGTGTACGCACGGTGGCGGCAGCAGTAGTAGTGTACGCACGGTGGCGGCAGTAGTAGTAGTGTACGCACGGTAGCGGCAGTAGTAGTAGTGTATGCACGGTAGCGGCAGTAGTAGTAGTTTATGCACGGTAGCGGCAGTAGTAGTAGTGTACGCACGGTGGCGGCAGTAGTAGTATACGCATGGTGGCGGCAGTAATAGTAGTAGTATACACATGGTGGTAGTAGTGTATGCACAGTGGCAGTAGTAGTGTACGCACGGTGGCTGCAGTAGTAGTAGTGTACGCACGGTGGCTGCAGTAGTAGTAGTGTACGCACGGTGGCTGCAGTAGTAGTAGTGTACGCACGGTGGCTGCAGTAGTAGTAGTGTACGCACTGTGGCTGCAGTAGTAGTAGTATACGCATGGTGGTGGTGGTAGTAGTAGTGTACGCACTGTGGCGGCAGTAGTAGTGTACGCACTGTGGCGGCAGTAGTAGTGGTGGTAAAATGGATACACACGGTGGCAGTAGTAGTAGTAGTGTACGCACGGTGGCAGTAGTAGTAGTAGTGTACGCACGGTGGCAGTAGTAGTGTACGCACGGTGGCAGTAGTAGTGTACGCACGGTGGCAGTAGTAGTGTACGCACGGTGGCAGTAGTAGTGTACGCACGGTGGCAGTAGTAGTAGTGTACGCACGGTGGCAGTAGTAGTAGTGTACGCACGGTGGCAGTAGTAGTAGTGTACGCACGGTGGCAGTAGTAGTAGTGTACGCACGGTGGCAGTAGTAGTAGTGTACGCACGGTGGCAGTAGTAGTAGTGTACGCACGGTGGCAGTAGTAGTAGTGTACGCACGGTGGCAGTAGTAGTAGTGTACGCACGGTGGCAGTAGTAGTGTACGCACGGTGGCAGTAGTAGTAGTAGTGTACGCACGGTGGCAGTAGTAGTAGTGTACGCACGGTGGCAGTAGTAGTAGTGTACGCACGGTGGCGGCAGTAGTAGTAGTGTACGCACGGTGGCGGCAGTAGTAGTAGTGTACGCACGGTGGCAGTAGTAGTAGTGTACGCACGGTGGCGGCAGTAGTAGTAGTGTACGCACGGTGGCGGCAGTAGTAGTAGTAGTAGTGTACGCACGGTGGCGGCAGTAGTAGTATACTGCTACATTGGATATAGTCTACACACCCCGGTTAAAATACCAGATTTCTGTCATGTAAAAAAAAAAATAAACACTGTAGCCAGAGCTGCTAACTTGACTTTTTATATTTTCTGGACGGCTCATCAAAAAATCACTGACAGACAATATTGTTTACAGACACATCGGAAAACCATAACAAATCATTAGTGACCCATGTCTGCAGCCCATAACTCTGATATTTGTAATGGGGATAAGAATTCCCTATATATGTCCCAGCGGCCGGACCCCACTGATCAGCAAGGTGTCACCTATCCGGTTGATAGGTGATAATTTATTTTCACCAGAAAACCCTTTAAGGGTATGTGCCCACAATGCGTTTTTCAAGCGTTTTTGCTGCGGAATTTCCCGCAGCGTAAACGCTTGGGAAACGCATGGTAAGCCTTCTGCCATGGTCCCCTATGGAATTCCGCACTTTCAATGCTCATGCTGCGGATTTTTCCGCAGCGCTTATGCTGCGCTCAAAAATCCGCAGCATGTCCATTAATTTTGTGGAAGTGCTGCGTTTTCGCCGACATTGACTTGCATTAGAACGCGCCAGTTCCGCAAGACTGCATCTGTACTTGCGTTATTGGCGCGTTCTAATGTGCGGATGGTACCCGAGTGTGGAGAAGAGAAGACTCTCCTCCACACCCAGGTACCATAGAAACTGTAAAAAAAAGAATAAAATAAAAAATAAAGATTATATTCACCTTCCGACGGCCCCCGGTCTCCTTCCCTGTGCTTGCGGGCAGGACTGAAGGACCTGCGGTGATGTCACAGTCATGTGACCGCAGGCCCTTCAGTGCAGTGTCCCGCGATCAGCTGGCAGCCAGGAACGAGCGCAGCTACACACCCCGGGCCATCGGAGGGTAAGTATAGGTTTATTTTTAACCATTCTAAAGGTCACACTATATAAATCCATGCTGTTTGCATGGATTTATATAGTGTGACCTAGTTGTCAAGCACTTTCCAAGTGATGCTAAAATCGCTTTGAAAGCGCTTGACACCCGCATGCGGAAATGCATGTGAATCCGCATGTATTTCGCAGGAAAAACGCATGTACAATCCGCATGCGTTTTTTCTGCCAGGGAGATGCAGAAATTTTCTGCTTCATTTCTGTATCGTGGGCACATAGCCTAATGGTGTCCAAACTCAGTGGACATCTGTCAGCTGTGCAATCCTTCACTGACAGCCATCTCTCCTGACTCTCATAAATAAATATACTATACTTAGCTCCCGGGCCGCTTACATCAGTATAAAGATAAACACTATCATATGGCCACTGATCTGCAGCCGTCACTATTCTATCCGACCGGTGGTCATTATGTATAGGAGGATACTTGGGGGTGAAATGGGCTGAAATTACAGTAATGATGGGGATCCAGATGACATGATGACCCCACATACCTACTGGCCATACGTGCATCTCAGTATCGTGCACACATCTCGACAGGAATGTTGGGTCGTAATGTCATTGGAATGGCCTGATGCTGATACCCCCTTAAGACAATAAAAAAATAGTGTTACTCAGCTGGAGAGAGGTTATAAGCTGCTTATGAGATTAAGACCTCATGCAGACATCTGTGATTTTCCCCTCACCCATGACCGCACACCTTGAGAGAGGGATCCGCCCCACCAAGGACAGGAAACCGTCTGAAATAAAAGGGCGGTACCTCTCCCTCGCTTCAGTTGGTTTCCTGTCCTTGATGGGAACCTGTCTGAAGAAAGGTGTTCATACTTACCTGGGCCTGTTCCGGTGTGGAAGAGCGGGCACCAGCCTGTGCACCAGGTTCCGGGTTCCAGAAGCGCCGTCCGCGGTTCCCTGGAGCCGTGTCCGAACGTGCGCAGGCGGTGAGGAGGGCTCCGGCTCCCCGCAGACCGCTGCGCAGTCCTCTCCCTGCCGCAGGCTCCTGGCTGGTCGCACGCCGGGAGCGACGTCTTCCGGGTGTGACGCGCCTGACGTCACGGTGCGGTGCATGCTGGGAGAGGCGTGCCCGATGACGTCGGAGGGCGGCACCTGGATCCAAGATGGCGGCGCCCTGTAAGCGCTTGCCGGCCGGCTTTTTTCAAACATCGGCCGGTGGGTGCCAGGAGGGGGGAGGACACAAGAACCGGAGGAGGTTCCGGATGTGCCCTATTTAAGGTGGGGGGGGGTTGTCCTGGTCAAACGCTGCCTATACTCTTGTGGTGTAGCAGCTATGGCAGACCAGGACAGCCAGGAGCAGCAGCAGCTGACCCCTCCACCTCATCAACGCCAGCGGAAGAAGCAGTCGGACACCTGGCACACGGACGGCCGCTCCAGCAACCGCAGCGGCAGTAGGAGAAGTAAGGTGTCGGATGCTTCAGGGCCATCCAGAAGGGATTCGTCTTATGTCCCTCCACAGCCTCCAAATCCGGTACCCTTTTGTGACTTCAGGGGTGAGTGATCTTCGTGAATGTCACTTAATAGTAATGGAAAGTTATTATGTGCTTCATTCCTTAGAAACCTAAGAAGAGTAGCGCCGAAAAGAAGCTCAGTTTGCGCCTTATGCCAGGCCCCCCTTTCCATAGATTGGCAGAAACAGCTTTGTGCAAGCTGAATTAACCAAACCATAGCGGAGAGCACCCCGGATTTCGCTTCTAATTTGAGGTCCGTAATCCGTTCAGAGGTGCAGGATTCCCTGAAAGGCTTGCTAAAGGGGAAAAAGAGATCCCATAAAGATATATCCTCCGACTATGATTTATCCTCCCAGTCAGAGGATCTTTGCCTCAGTGATTCGGCATCCTCCTCTTCATCAGACAGTGGTAGGCCCTGTTTCCCTATTGAGGATACTGACAAGTTGGTCAGAGCGGTCAGATCTACCATGGGGTTGAGGGAAGAAAAGGCAGCCAGGTCCCTGGAAGACATTATGTTCGCAGGCCTGGAGGAAAAAAGAGACGCTCCTTTCCAATGAATCCCAAAATTCAGACCCTTATAGACCGGGAATGGAGGAAGCCGGAGAAATCAGGAGTATTGCCCTCATCCTCTAAAAGGGAGGTACCCGTTCGAGGATAGTGTCTGAGTCCTGGGACAAAATTCCTAAAGTTGACGGGTCTGTCGCCCGATCATCCAAAAGATCGTCCCTACCCCTGGAAGATTCGGGCAGTCTAAAGGATGCTCTTGATAAGAAGGCAGATTCCTTCCTGCGTCACACCAGGGAAGCCGCGGCAGGGGGCCTGAAGCCAGCAGTAGCAGGCACTTGTGTCACTAGGTCACTTATGGTGTGGCTTCAGCAATTAGGAGACCAGCTCAAGGATAAAAAGATGTCCAGAGATAAAATCCTCTCCAATCTGCCTTTGCTACAAGCAGCATCTGCTTTTTTGGCCGACTCCTCAGCGGATTCAGTTAAACTCACTGCCAGGTCGGCAAATTTGTCGAATGCTGCCAGACGAGCCCTGTGGCTCAAGGGTTGCCCAGGAGACCTACAATCTAAGCATAAGCTTTGTTCTCTTCCTTGTGATGGTAAACTTTTGTTTGGCCAAAAACTGGACGAGCTTTTGGAGAAGGCTGTCGACAGAAAGAGAGGTTTCCCAGGGTTCACGGGGGAAACAAAAAGGTCCTATTTTCGGAGGAAGAGATTTAACCGGGGTCGCCCTCCGGGAGAAAGGAAAAGATGGGAGCCCAGAGCTAAAAAGGACTCTGGTTACATGTTTGGAGGACCATCCTCCAGTACCAAAAAAATCTGCCCAATGACACGAGGCTAGAGGTCGGGGGAAGGCTTTCCCATTTTATCCCAGCTTGGGAAGCCATCACTTCAAATCCCTGGGTGTTGGATATCATAAAGAACGGCCTAAAGATACGCTTCAGTCAGGTCCCTCACCGAACCTTCATGATCACATCCAGGAGGAAGTCCAGGGAGGAGCAGATGGCTCTAGAATCGGAAGTGTTAGACTTAGTCAACAAGCGGGTCCTTCACGAAGTTCCAGTTTCACAATGGGGATGGGGATTTTATTCACCCCTGTTCATGATAAAAAAAACAAATGGGTCCTTAAGGACCATTATCAACCTCAAAAGTCTAAATCAGCTGATAAACAACCAGACTTTCAAGATGGAATCAGTGAACTCTGTAGTAAAACTCCTACACCACAATTGCTTCATGGCAGTTATCGACCTAAAAGATGCCTACTATCATGTCCCAATCCATCCAGACTACCGGAAGTACCTAAGGGTAGCCCTGTTCATCCAAGGGCAATTGAGACATTTCCAATTCACTGCCCTACCTTTTGGACTCTCGATAGCACCGAGAGTGTTTACAAAGGTTATAGCGGAGGTGACAGCTTTTCTCCGAATCAAAAACGTGGTGATTGTTCCCTACCTGGACGACTTTCTGATAGGGAAATCGGAGGACCACTGTTCCTCTCAACTTTTAGAGGTCAGCACAGCTTTACATCAGCTAGGGTGGTTGATAAATATTCAAAAATCAAAACTATCCCCCTCAAGGACTCAGATCTTTCTGGGTTTGACCCTAGATTCCCAACTCCTATCCTGCTTCCTCCCGGAAGACAAGGTTTGCAAAATAATCAGCCTGGTCTCAAGGGACATAAAGTCTCCCGTGATGTCCTTGAGAGAAGCAATGTCCCTACTAGGCTTCATGACTTCCTGTCTCCCGGCAGTCAAATGGGCCCAGAGTCATATGAGGCTTCTTCAGTGGGAGGTCCTGTCAGCACAGAAATCCTTCAACGGACTTTTAGGAAAAAGACCATCTCTTTGGAGACAGTAAACTCCCTCTCCTGGTGGACAAACAGGGAGAATCTGACCTCAGGCTTACAGTGGTCCAGACCAGTCGACCATATAATTACAACAGATGCAAGTGGCTCCGGCTGGGTGGGTCATCTAGCAGATCTCTCAGTTCAGGGGCTCTGGCTACGTCACGAAATAGAGGCATCATCGAACCTAAAAGAGCTTTGGCAGTGGAGAAATCCCTGATAGGCTTCCTTCCCCACATACAGGGTCGCCATGTCCAGATCAGGTCCGACAATCAGACGACAGTAGCTTATATAAATCACCAGGGAGGAACAAGATCTCACTCCCTTATGGTAGTGGCAAACAGAATCCTGCATCTAGCAGAACAGCATCTCCCATCCCTCAGTGCTCTTTACATCCGGGGGGTAGAAAATTCAAGGGCAGATTTCCTCAGTCGCCACACTTTAAGACAAGGGAAGTGGGCTCTAAATCCGATAGTCTTCCAACAGATTATCCAGCTATGGGGGTCACCGTACATAGATTTGTTCGCCACCAGGGCGAACAGGAAGGTGGAGAGATTCTGTTCACTAAATCCAACAGAGAATCCCTATGCTGTGGACGCTCTCCAGATACCCTGGAAGTTCGGGAAGGCCTACTCATTTCCACCGATAGTAATGATCCCGGCAGTTGTGAGGAAAATTCGGGAGGAGCGGGCGAGGATAATTCTGATGGCCCCCTTTTGGCCAAAAAGACCCTGGTTCTCCCTGCTTCGCCTAATGTCGATCTCGGATCCCTGGGTTCTGCCGGACAGGCCGGACCTTCTCATCCAGGGGCCGATATTCCATGCACAAGCCAAAGGTTTCCATCTGGCGGCTTGGAATTTGAGTGGTTGTTACTGAGCAATAGGGGGTTTTCACCAGACCTAGTTTCCACCCTATTGGGTAGTAGGAAGCCCATAACAACTAAGATTTATCCCAGAATCTGGGGAAAATTCCTGGATTTTATAGACTCCCCATTATCGGATAAACCTCCAATTAAAGATGTCCTAGAATGTTTACAAAAGGGACGTGACCTGGGGTTAGCAACGGGAACGCTTAAAGTTCAGGTGTCCGCCCTAGGGGCGCTCTATAATTGTAACCAGGCGGGGAACAGATGGGTCTCTAGATTCATTAAATCCTGTTCCAGAGCTAAGCCAGTTTGAGCTCTCAGAGTTCTTCCCTGGGACCTGAAATTTGGTTTTAAACGCACTCTCTGGCGACCCATTTGAACCTCTGCAGGTTATCACTCCAAAGTTCCTCACCCTCAAAACCATTCTCTTAGTGGCCCTAACGTCGGCCCGTA
>NW_027362768.1:288902092-288924592 GCF_046119375.1 Phyllobates terribilis | reverse complement strand
ACTTGGTAATAAATAGCACATTGGGTACGGCAGAGCTGTCCTATCATCAATTTAGGGCCATAAAATACAGGCAGCGCCTGTAGGTTGTTTAATTATATAAAACTAAACACCTTTTATTACATTCCCCTACGCCTGAAGCCTGGTATAGGTGACCATAAGAAAAGGTGTTTGTTAACTTATTCTCTAAAAAATTGTGTATCTAACAACCTACAGGTGCTGCCTGTATTTGCTATGGTCCAAAAATGAAGACAGGGAGGGGTAAATGGTTAAACTATAAGTTCTGAAATTGTTGCTCGAAGCCGTACCCAGAAAACAGTTCTTGGGTAAAACTGGCATTTGGGGATGGTCCTCTGAGAAAAGATGAGCCACCAGGGGCCATTTGGCGACCATAACTTCCTTCGTATTCTTTGGGCCGGTATGCTTCAACCTGCCCAAAACGCTGTGTTACTGCTGCTGGTGGTGGTGGAGGCACACTGGGATTGAACAAATTATGCATGACATGAACTATGGATGGGGGTGAGGGCATAACTGATGCCCCATCAATCGCCATTAACAGAGCGTTTGCTGCAGTAATGTAAATGTTCTGCTTCTCTCGTGGCATGGATCTGATGCGGCCAGCTATGGATAAGCCAACTAAATCCAGGGGATCCTCCTGGCATGTCCTTTCCACAAGACTGAGGGTACGTTTAGTCAGGGCTTCAAACAGACTAGTCGCACCCTCGTGGCTTTTGGCCTTTTTTTGGCCGCCCTTCTCAATGCCACGGGATGAGCAGAAGCAGACCCCCTCCCAGTGGGCCTCGACACATCACCAGTAGAGCTACCGGCAGCGCTTGGACCAGGAGCAGCAGTCCCCAAACCGCTGTCGATGTCCGCTTGAGTTACAGAAGAACTTGCGGGACAACCATCAGTGGCATAAGCAGATGTCTCCGGCGACGAAAGCTGTAAAATTGGATGGAATTCCTCCTCTACTTGATCCGTTCTTGTGTCGTTTTGTGTTGTTGGGGCACTGATGTTGCCTTCAGTTCTGTATAAAAGAAAAGGTAAAAAATACTGTTAATACCACATTTTTTTAAACATTTCAATTACTATTTATTGCGAAATTACCTCCGCAAACTCCTGCTGGTTAGCATGAACGCAAGCTCATCTGCAAAAGGTACTTTGCGTTTTCGTGGCGATGCACCACTTTTCACCGACTGGTGATACTTCACCAGCCGGTCGGTGACCGATCGCCATCGACTTTTGACATCACACACTGCAATAACAAAACAAAAACAATTTATTAACTGCTTTAACATCAAAAATGCAATTAGAAATAGATATAAAAATAAAGGTAAAAATCAATACTTACTAATTTCCTCTTGGGCATCAGGATCCGCATTGACCCACTGGGGATAGATTTCCTGCAAGACAGAGGCCCAGGCATCCTTTTTTTTCTGCTTGTCTTTATACAAGTCGCTTGCGCGGTCCCACAATTCGGGATATTTTTCAATCTATAGTGAATAACATAACGTCTGTGAATATTTTTTCTTTAAAAAAAGGGTGGAATAAAAGAGTAATAAAGAAAATAAATAAATAAACATTCACACACACACACACGCAAAACATATGGCGATATCTACGCACACACCAACCCCTCACCTATATTGTACAGTTCTTTCACACGTCAATCTCCGGGACAAGTGGTGATGCCATTTTCCACACATACCGGAGACTCACACATAGACCCATTCCAAAGCATGCTCGGTCACACATATCTGCAGTAATGTGGATATGTGGACGTGAGAAATTAATCTTACAGCGTATGCAGGAGCTTTCAGTCAATGAACCTACATACGCTGTCCAATAATCTTTCAGTTCAATAAATTATTTAAAAAAAACAAAACGTGGGCTCCCGCATAGTTTTAATAACTAGCAGAGGGAAAGCAGATGGTTGAGGGCTGATGTTATAGTCTGGGAAGTAGGCAATAACCATGGCCCCTTCCCTTGCTATTAATACCAGCCCGCAGCAGTTAGCTTAGCCTTTACTGGCCAGTGTACAGGGGGACCACCACAAAAAAAAAAACATGGGGTCCCCCTATAAATTGAAGCCAGCAAAGGCTAGCCGCTTTGCCTTTTCTGGCTACTATATAGGAAGACCCCCACAAAAAAATGACATGGGGTCCCCCTATAAGTTGTAGCCAGCAAAGACTAGGCAGACAGCTGCGACCTGATATTAATAGCCAAGAAAGGGGCCATGGTTGTAGGCCCCCTCCCAGGCTATAATATCAGCCCTCAGCCGCCCCAGATTTGGCGCATCTTATTTGTGCGCCAAATCTGGCGCTTAGCCTCGCTCTTCCACGCTGCCCTGGTGCGGTGGTAGGGGGTAATAGTGGTGGGGTTCATGTCAGCGCCAGCTGCCATGAAGCCCAGGTTAGTAATGATGGGCGTCTATAAGACACCCCCATTACTAACCTACAAAGTGTTAAAAAGAAAAAACACACAATACACCCAGAAAAAAAAATTTATTTGAAATAAAACACACCATTTTATTTAATTCTTAGTTTACTTGAAAAAAAAAAAGTTACCTGTCCACGTTCCTGCGCTGATCTCCCATGCACAGATGTCACATCTGGAGATGTGACAGCTGTCATTGCTGCTGTAAGCTCACACTGCCGGGAACACGTCCGCTCCCGGCAGTGTGAGCCCCTGACTGAGTTCACCGGAGTGCATTCAGTCAGCGCAGCTCCGGTGACCTCCTTTACAGCCCTACTGTACCATGGGAATTTCTCACGGTACAGCAGGGCCATAAAGCAGCTAACCGGAGCAGCGCTGCCTGAACTCCGGCGAACCCGCGGGGCTGCGGCCCTGTCATTCTACCGGCGGCAGCGGTTTAGAGCGGTCACATTTTATGTGGCTGCTCTAAACTGGAGATCATTGTGGGACACTCGTGGACTACTACGGAGGGGTAAGGATAAGGTAGTGGTTTATTATTTTATATTTTATTACAGGAGATTGATGGCTTCGGGGAATTAGGTGTCTAGGTGAGTATAGGTGTATTTTTTTATTTTTTACTTTATTTTAGGTGGCGATCGGCGAGGACAGGTAATGATTTAATTCTCATAGGTAACCACTGGCCACCAATGAAAAAAAAAGGGACAGTAAATAATCTTGGGGACAATAAAATCATAATAAAAAAAAATAATAAAATAAAAAACGTTTGTATATATATATATATATATAGATATATCTATATATATCTATATATATATCTATATATATCTATATATATATATATATAGATCTAAAGGGAATATGATGGCACCCTGCCCAAAAAAAAAAAGGATTAGGAATAGGGCCAATAATATATGGGGGCTATAATTTAATTTTGGGGCACATTTTACAGCAGGAGCAGGCTGATGGGAACTACTGCTCCCATCGAGCTGCTCCTGCTGGCACTAGTTTGAATGGGGACAGACATAGGTAGATCGGAGTAGTAGTCTCACATCGGCCTATGTCTCCCTGCTGACACCCGCGCACACAGACCCCACACAGACCCCACATAGACACATACAGACACTTACCACACTAATCATGAATCCCACGTTCAGATTCATGCGCTTGTACCATCCCAGATGAGCAGCCATGATCCTGACAGACGGGAATACTATGGGATTCTTGTCTTCCTGGATTATGGGATGCTCATGGGATGGCTGGAACGCCCAATTGTGAGGTCACTTCCTATTTGCTGCGGTTTTGTGGTACAAGACCGCATCAAATGCGCTTCAATTCCGCAAGTATTTTTACATATTTGCGGATTTGAAGCATCCCAATGCAAGTCAATGGTGGCCATTCCGCTGCGTTTCCGCAAAATTAATGAACATGCTGCGGATTTTTGAGCGCCGCGGAATGCTGCGGAAAAATACGCAGCATGTGCATTGACATTGCGGACTGCCATTGGGGACCATGGGGTGCGGATTACCAAGCGTTTTTTATGCGTTTCCGCTGCGGAAACTCCGCAGCGGAAACGCATTAAAAACGCATCGTGGGCACGCAGCCTAATACAGGAAGAGCTACACAAAAAAGTCTTAACCCCTTAATAACACTGCCTAGTTTGGTAATTAAGAAGCAGCCCTATAGATGGACTGTATATTAGAAATCCCCAGCAAATTACACAGTTTGAAAAAGTGCACCCCTTAAAAGTTTTTACAATAGTGTTTAGGAATTCTTGGTAACTCTTCAGCTGCATCACAGGAATTAATGCAAAGTGAGATAAAAAAAAATTGAAACTACAAAATTGAAACATTTTTCCATTAAAATATTGTTTTCTCACCAAATTTTTCATTTTCAGAAAGGGTAATAGGAGAAAAAGCACATGACAACATGTTACCCAAATTTTTCCTGAGTACAGCAATATCCTATATGGGTTTATATGCCACAGGGGGAGCACAGAGGAGGCTCAGAAGGGAAGGAGTGCTAAGTGGCTTTAGGAGCACAGACTGGAATAATTTGGCCAACCAGTAAAACCAAGTCTAGAGGCCCAAATTATAGCTATATGAAAATACATTACAATTACACTTTATACTATCTACAGAGCTCCTGTGTATAATGTTACTGGTGATCACTGTATTACCAGTACACTATATACAGAGCTCCTGTGTATAATGTCACTGGTGATCACTGTATTACCTGTACACTGACACCATACACAGAGCTCCTGTGTATAATGTCACTGATGATCACTGTATTACCAGTACACTATACACAGAGCTCCTATGTATTATATTACTGATCACTGTATTACCTGAACACTATATAGTATATACAGAGCTCCTGTGTATAATGTCACTGGTGATCCCTATGTTACCTGTACACTATACACTATATACAGAGCTCCTGTGTATAATGTCACTGATGATCACTGTATTACCTGTACATTATACACTATATACAGAGCTCCTGTGTATAATGTCACTGGTGATCACTATATTACCTGTACACTATATACAGAGCTCTTGTGTAAAATGTCACCCGTGATCACTGTATTACCTGTACACTGTAATAGAAATTAGATTTCCCCAAAAAATTCAAGTATTAACACAGCAAAAAAGGACAGCAGTGTTTACCTGCCCAGGTCTCAGAACTAATGCACAATCAGGATGCAGTAAACCCATATAATAAAGATGAAGGCAACACAGGTGCAAAATACTGATGAAATAACCACTCACAACCTACCAGTTCATGGAGGGGGCGATTGCTTAGTATTAGGACGGCACACAAAAAAAGCTTGAATTTTGATTTTTTGGGGGGAATTCTAATTCCTCTTACTGTGGCTTTGCTTTTAATTTTAGTGTGGGGACTCGCAAGTATGAGGACCCTTGACGCGGGGTGCGAGCTTGCGTATTTTGGCCAAAATATCGACCGATACCTCATGTACACTGCTCAAAAAAATAAAGGGAACACTTAAACATCAGAATATAACTCCAAGTAAATCAAACTTCTGTGAAATCAAACTGTCCACTTAGGAAGCAACACTGATTGACAATCAATTTCACATGCTGTTGTGCAAATGGAATAGACAATAGATGGAAATTATTGGCAATTATCAAGCCACCCTCAATAAATGAGTGGTTCTGCAGGTGGGGACCACAGACCACATCTCTGTACCTATGCTTTCTGGCTGATGTTTTGGTCACTTTTGAATGTTGGTTGCGCTTTCACACTCGTGGTAGCATGAGACGGACTCTACAACCCACAGAAGTTGCTCAGGTAGTGTAGCTCATCCAGGATGGCACATCAATGCGAGCTGTGGCAAGAAGGTTTGCTGTGTCTGTCAGCGCAGTGTCCAGAGGCTGGAGGCGCTACCAGGAGACAGGCCAGTATACCAGGAGACATGGAGGGGGCCGTAGGAGGCCAACAACCTAGCAGCAGGACTGCTACCTCTGCCTTTGTGCAAGGAGGAGCAGGAGGAACACTGCCAGAGCCCTGCAAAATGACCTCCAGCAGGCCACAAATGTGCGTGTGTCTGCACAAACGGTTAGAAACCAACTCCATGAGGGTGGTATGAGGACCCGACGTCCACAGATGGGGGTTGTGCTCACAGCCCAACACCGTGCAGGACGCTTGGCATTTGCCACAGAACACCAGGATTGGCAAAGTCGCCACTGGCGCCTTGTGCTCTTCACAGATGAAAGCAGGTTCACACTGAGCACATGTGGCATACGTGACAGAGTCTTGAGACGCCGTGGAGAGCGATCTGCTGCCTGCAACATCCTTCAGCATGACTGGTTTGGCAGTGGGTCAGTAATGGTGTGGGGTGGCATTTCTTTGGAGGGCCGCACAGCCCTCCATGTGCTCGCCAGAGGTAGCCTGACTGCCATTAGGTACCGAGATGAGATCCTCACACCCCTTGTGAGACCATATGCTGGTGCAGTTGGCCCTGGGTTCCTCCTAATGCAGGACAATGCCAGACCTCATGTGGCTGGAGTGTGTCAGCAGTTCCTGCAAGATGAAGGCATTGAAGCTATGGACTGGCCCGCCCGTTCTCCAGACCTGAATCCGATTGAGCACATCTGGGACATCATGTCTCGCTCCATCCACCAACATCACGTTGCACCACAGACTGTACAGGAGTTGGCGGATGCTTTAGTCCAGGTCTGGGAGGAGATCCCACAGGAGACCATCCGCAACCTCATCAGGAGCATGCCCAGGCGTTGTAGAGAGGTCATACAGGCACGTGGAGGCCACACACAATACTGAGCCTCATTTTGACTTGTTTTAAGGACATTACATCAAAGTTGGATCAGCCTGTAGTGTGTTTTTCCACTTTAATTTTGGGGGTGACTCCAAATCCAGCCCAAATAAATTTGATTTCCATTGATGATTTTTGTGTGATTTTGTTGTCAGCACATTCAACTTTGTACAGAACAAAGTATTCAATGAGAATATTTCATTCATTCAGATCTAGGATGTGTTATTTGAGTGTTCCCTTTATTTTTTTGAGCAGTGTATATATATATATAGATTTTTGCACGTTATTTATATTCAGGGTACAGCCAGGCCCCTACATGTTGATCTTGTAAACTAGGGTGTCTGTCCTCATGGGGTGCACTTATATAGTTGCTGGGCAGCATGCCTAATCTAATAGTATGGGCGTCACTAATAGGCTGTAAGCCAGACACTGTGCACTACCTGTCTGTGTCCAGCGCCCTATACAGCCTTTTTTTTTGTGTGCAATCCTAATGCTAAGCAATCACCCCCTCCATGAACTGGTAGGTTGTGAGTGGTTGTCTCATCAGTATTTTGCACCTGTTTTGCCGCGATCTTTATTATATGGGTTTGCTGCATCCTGATAGTACATTAGTTCTGAGACCTGGGTAGGCAAACACTGCCACCCTTTTTTGCAGTGTTAATGGCCTCCACATAGCCTTCCATATAATATAATGGCCTCACATAGCCTTCCATCTAATATATATAATCGTCTTATCCCGTTTGTCTGTCCTTCTGTCCAGGAAATCCTGCGTCGCTGATTGGTCCGGCCGCGGCCAATCAGCGACGCGGGATTTCAGAAGAAGATGGCGGCCGTTAGCGGCTCATCTGCCGTACGGAGGTCAGCGGTGATGCAGCCGGGAGATGACCGCAGCAGAAGTACCCCGACCGGCGGTGCTGCTGACCTCCCGACGGCAAGTGTGAAGGGAGGACCGGGGAGCGGCGCCACCGGTCGGGATACTTCTGCTGCGAGCAGCCGGTCATCTCCTGGCTGCTCGCAGCGGAAGTACCCGCACAGGCAGCGCTGCTCCCCGGTCCTCACTAATACAGTTCGCTGATTGGTGGCGGCCGCGACCAATCAGCGATATTAGCTGCAAATTTAAACACCGCTCTGCTGATTGGTCGTGGCCGCCGGCAGCGACCAATCAGCGATATTGGTGCCAAATTTAAACACCGCTCTGCACAGAGGTCAGCGGCAAAGCAGCCGGGAGATGACCGGCGCTAGCGAGTCATCTCCTGGCTGCTCGCAGCATAAGTACCCCGAGCGGCGGCGCCGCTGACCTCCATGCGGCTACCGTCGGGAGATCAGCGGCTAGGGCCGCTGATCTCCCGAAGGTAAGTGTGAAGAGAGGACCGGGGAGTGGCGCTGCCGGTTGGGATACTTCTGCTGCAAGCAGCCGGTCATCTCCCGGCTGCTTGCAGCGGAAGTACCCGCACAGGCAGCGCCTTTCCCCGGTCCTCACTAATACGGTTCGCGACCAATCAGCGATATTGGCGCCAAATTTAAACACCGCTCTGCTGATTGCACCCGGTCAACCGCATACATATTCTACAATACCCGATGCGTTAGAATCGGGCCACCATCTAGAATAATATAATGGCCTCCACAATGTACACATTGATTAAAAAAAATAATAAAATACCTTTCCCTGTTCCCCCGGCCTCCTCAAGGTGTCTTCTGCTATGCTGCACATCTCGGTACAGCAGGCACGTTGTAGTGACATCATTGTGCCTGCTGCGCTGAGACGTCAGATGAAGAGGAAGAATGATGGAGGAGGAAATATCAGCTGAAGCTCCCTCCTCGATTATTGCTTTCAACTGTATCGGCATACAGGATGCCGATACAGTTGAAAGTGTGATGCCGGGATAGGGGGGCCAATGCTGGCACTAGAACCCCTGACTCGTGGTCCCCATAGCGACCACGTGGTCTACCACCATTGAAGGTACACCACTGTCTCCAGCCTTTAGGCTCCCTTGTTTCCTTTTACCACTGACCATTGCGAGTAGCATCTCCCTTTCTAATGAATTTGTCCTCATCACAAAATAGATCCGTTTCTATCTGGTGATCTTGCCTTCCAGGGAAAATTCTGGGTTTTCATAATCAAGTACATCTTTGTTGGTGATCCTAGCTGTCTAATGGATTCGAAGAAGTCTTCTCCAGCACTACAGCTCAAAGGCATCAATTTTTCTTCTGTCTGCTTTTGTGAGTGTGCATGTCTAACTGCCATATGAAGAAAAAGCCATACGCAAGCATACGCCGCTTCATGAATCAGGAGTGGTGGACAAGTGGCATGCGCCTCACCACGAATCCTACTAGAGTAAGATTTGTGGCGTAGCGAACGCAGATCCTTGTCCTTAATTTGATGAGCATCAATCGCCACGTATCCATCAACTCCCAGCTCCGCCCACTTTGTCAGAGCTTGGCAAAAATGATGTGAGTGCCAAAAGCCGCAAAATTTTTGCACAGCCTTCAGTTTTGCCAAAATTAGACGATGAATTCTGAATGAATACTATGCTTGGTAGGAGTCAACATTTTAGTTAGATTTTTTGATCAAATACACTGAAGGTAGAGTCATGTTTACAGCAATTTTTCAGTTTTTGGAACTGTTAAAATTGTTATGAATATGGATATTTCCATCAGACACATGCTGACATTTTCTAACCAAAGTCTGGTGTCAGCAAGACTATTGGTAGGTGCCAATAGTAGAAATGCTGAGTAACTAATAGTTACTTATACTATATCTCACTGGACCATGAGTCAGTAGCCAAATGTAGAGTTGTTGTCAGTTTCGAGAAGCATTGCCAGCCACAGAGAATTTGTCATCCATCTTTTTCAGGCTAGGGTTACTTCGACAGGAACAAAAGCGCCATTGTGCAACCGAAGATCCGTCTATGTCACAGCCACATCACAGCCTGCCATTACTAAATGGGGTTGCGTTGTGACCAACAAGTCACAAAAAATGTGATTGATTTTGAAGTTTGACTCTGGAAATGCCGCAGTGTAACCTTTAAAAGCTTTCCTATGTCATAGCTAAGAAGCTATGCTGCCACCTCGTGCCCACTCCTTGTCCTTATGCAGATTTGCATTTAGTGGGCCATCCGTCACATGTGTGATATGCAAATTGTCTCTTCAGAGAAGATGATGACTGGAACTCTAGCGCCACCTATTGGAAGCAACGATCCTAAAAGTCAATGTTGACTTTTTAACGAGCCTTGCAATATGACTTAGGATAAAAGTCAAACCAGAATCTCAGTTAGCAAACACGTGTTTTGGGGTGTTGCCCCTCATCAGTGCAAAGTATGACATCTGATTTGGCTAGGTGAAAGGCTGTGGACTGGGGTCTAAGAGGTAAAGTTTCTCCTTGTGGAGAGTGGCAAACCAAATCTGGCATGTCAGAGAGAGGAGACTTATAAGGCATGCATGCTCCTCTGGGAAATTAAATATGCAAAGTTACATGTGTAATGAAAGTATTTTATTAGTGATTTCTCCTGTTTCCACTTATATAATGGAGCTTTAAAGCTACATTTATATCCACACACATTTAGGCAGCAAGGAGAGTGGTGGAAAAGCTACAGAAAAAATAATTGCGTATTACATTACAATGAAAAACAAAACTTTGCAAAATTGTAGAATCATTTCCACAGTCGGGATATTCAAGAAACTTTATTCATTATGTAAATATGCCCGAATCTGCATTAAACATTATTCCATGTACATTAACTAGATTTATAAATATATTTCCACATCCGATATTCAGTAAAATGTAATCAATAGATTAAGGTGACCTAATATAGCAAAAAAAAAAAAACCTCAGGAATTTTCCATTTTGCTGTTAAGAATTCACTTTTAAAAGATGAATATTTAATGTTACTTACTCATGTTAATTAAAGTAGATTAGAAGGAAGAAGACCTCTACAAAAGAGACGTTTTTATTTCCAGATCAATTGTTAGTCCAAGAGAGCCACAGAGGTTTTAATTTTTTTGTATCTTTTCATTGTTTTTTCAAGCCCAATTTTGACCAAATTAGTATTCTGTTAGTAAAAAACTGTAGACTAATGTGAAGACACGGGGTCTCCCATGGGCAGAATACTACTCAGACAGCACAGGGTGAAGGTAAAACAGTGTGGCAATACTTTATTGACCCACCAAACAGACAATAAACATATAGAACATATGTCCCTCTTGATGGAGCCATTTTGTTCTAGCTGTTGCTCTGGCAGTTCACTCTGATTCTGAAGAGTCTCTCTGATTCTAGTTGCAGCATTATATAAATCCCTTCTTATATTTACATCTGTGGCTCAGGTCATCATTCACAGGTCAGGGGGGAAGGTGGCAGGGTCTCATGTCTCAATGTTTGAGCATTTAATCAGTTTGCATCATTTGTTTTCCATTGCTTTGCAGATCAACAAACTAGCTGGCCTGGTACAATATGTAATCCGCATATTAGCAAACATCATTGTTACATGACCCTGCGTTTCTGTCCTCCAGAAATAACAGACAATAAGATACAACAAACATCAACTCAAGTGTCAACATTCAGACAATATGACAAAGTCAAAACACAAAAAGAGGAAGGAGTTTACGATTTAATAAATATATATACAAGCTTTGAATTGAAAATATACAAACACATCAACCATATTTCATTAAAAAAACAGGACAGCAAATGAAGAAGCACTTCTACTTCTTCTAGGATACTCCTCCTTGAGAAAGCAAATGCGAAACGCATGTTGGAGGTCTGTGTGGGGTTTGCCCCTTCACCTGGTCCCATCATCACTCTCTGCTTTGCACTTTTGCCTTGATAAGATTATTCGTTGACGTCACTACCTTCTGCTACTGGCCACTTGGCCCCTTATATATTTATAAATGCATTTATGACTTCTTGGTTTTCTTCTTGCCCGCTCCTGGCTCTTGTGCCCAGGCTCTATGCCTGCTATTATAGTGCAATCCACCCACCACTGTGAATTATGCTCCTTTGCTGAGCATTATTGGCACTTTATCTATGCAGAGTAGAAGTGCTTCTTCATTAACTGTCCTGTTCTTTTAATGAAATATGGTTGATGTGTTTGTATTTTTTCAATAAAAAGCTTGTATACATATTTATTAAATTGTAAACTCCTTGCTCTTTTTGTTTTTTGATATCCCTATGGAGTGATGTCTGATGAGCCGAGGTGCCTGACTGTGGCACTCTAGGGCCATCTTTACACTATGGGTCTTGTGTATAATATGACAAAGTCTCCTGACCTACTGAAAATAGACATCTAGATTAAAGATTAAATTCTGTGTCATCACAACTAAGCAGTAGGCTCAATACAAATTGTTAGGAGACATTTTTTTGAGTAAAGATTAATGGTAACTTGTAAATTTTTGCATAATTGCTTTGGGAACTAAAGAATAGAGTTGAGCAAACTTGTTTGGAAAACGTTTTCCAATCACAAAGTCGGCACGAACATTGCACATTCGGATTCGTGTTTGGATTCCCGAGCATTTTCCTCAAAATCTGCAAAAATTGTCCAAAGTTCGGTAAATGATCATTTTTCCACTAATTATTTTGTTAGGACTTTGGCTAGGATAGTGATGCTGTACGATGAGTGGAGGGGACGAGTTTGATGAGGTGAGGAGGTGGGGAAAGGTCAGAGGAGCAGTGGACTGTTATTTTAATTTTTTTATTAACCTAATGTGTGGAGATTCCGGCACCCAATCAGGGCGCAGAAATCATCCACAACGTTCAGACACAAGGACTTGTGTCATTGGCTGCTAAAGTCACATGTCCCTTTCCATATAAAAAGCGGTCATGTTGTTTTGGAGCCATTTTGTCAGTGTAACAGCGCAGAGAGGCTGCTCCTTCTGCTGGTGCAAGTAGTCAGATAGTTAGCTAGGTGGTTTATAGTCAGCTAGTTCAGATAGATAGGATTCTGTGTCAAATCGACCTTCCAGCATCTAACTTGTTTGTGCTAATAGTGTGGTCCAGCCAGGAGTCCACATTTCAGAATCTAAATCCTTTCTGCTAATAGTATGGTCCAGCCAGGAGTCCACATTTCAGAATCTAAATCCTTTCTGCTAATAGTGTGGTAGAGCCAGGAGTCCACATTTCAGAATCTAAATCCTTTCTGTTAATAGTGCTGTCCAGACACCAGTCCACATTTCAGAATCTAAACCCTTTCTTCTAATAGTGTGGTCCAGACACCAGGCCACATTTCAGAATCTAAATCATTTCTGCTAATAGTGTGGTCCAAACACACTATCTCAGCAAATAAATACTGATTGTTAATTTAGTGACGGGTGACTGACAGGTCTGGGCTTAGGGTTGTGAAACAGCTGATTAAAAGAGGGAAAGGGTACATCCAACATGAGTGGGAATAAGCGAGGTCATGGTGGAAGGGGGAATAGGCTTTGTGTTCAACGTGTACGTGGGGTAGGTAGTAATGTTACTGAAAGCTCTACTTAAAAACACTGTCTTGTCCTATCCAAAGATAACTGACAACTTCTTTTACTAGACGGGCTACTCGCCTCCCTCTCCTTGGCAGCCGCACGGCGGTACACCTTGTAGATGAGGGCCAGAAAGAGCATGTGTTCCAGTGGATGGCAAGCGCTGCATCAATTGGCCTCTCCTCCACCTCCTCCACCTTAACATCTCACACAGTACAATCCTCATAGGTGGCACCCCAATTACCCTTGTTTTCCCGCCCACGTCACAACTTTCCAACCGCCCAACTGACAGTGGGGAACCGCAGATGGGCGAGTCTGCAGAGCTGTTCACACATTCTATGCCATGGGCATCAGAGGTCTGGTCCAAAGATTCACAGAAACAAGAGGAGGAAAGCATCTGCACCGATGCCCAAAATTTTTTTCAGTTGGATCCGGGGCCAGACGAAGTTAGGTCTGAGCTGAATCCAGACCCTTGTCACCAGATGTTAACCCCCAGTGGTGGAGGTGATCCTGATGAGACTCAGATACCTGAGGCGCACGCTGACTGTACTGTGCTGTTAGAGCAGGAAAAGGAGGAGGGTGACTCTCAGGGTGAGGAGAGGGAGAACAGAGAGGATGACGATGAGCTTGCAGATCCCACTTGGTGTGAACTCAGGAGCACGCAGCTGAGTAGCTCAGCAGAAGAGGTGGACGAGGAAGATGAGGAGGTTACGTTGCGGCTTTCCGCACAGACACGGAGTGATGCAACCGTGACAAGCACTGCATCCTCAACCACAACTCTGGCGGTCACGGGTCTGCAGTCCGCAGGAGCGGCAAGGGTTGACTAGCCTGGGCCTTTTTTGAGACCACAAAAGATGACCCAACTCACGTTATCTGCCAACTTTGTAAAAACTACTCAGTAGAGGCAAAAATTGCAATTATTTGACTACTACATGCATGAACCGGCACAAGCACGATCAACATGCGTTAGTCTGGGAATCTTACTGCGCTAAAATGCGGACAAGCGGGCCTCGCCAACCAATGGCCACCCCATCAACCTCATCTGCTGCTTCTTCCTCCTCCATTATTGTGACAAGTGTTCTCACAGGTCTCCGGCCGCAGAACCTTCACTTGGTTACCCACTACAGTCGGGGTGAGTGAGAGCCTGTGAGCTGTGATGGAAGCGGACATGCCTGCTGTTTCTGTTTCACCGAGCACACCACATGTTTCTCAATCCACTGTAACATCTCCTCCTGCACCTCACTCACAGTCCAGCAGTTTGTCGTGTTCACCCTACTCCACCCTCTCTCAGCACTGCAGACAGCCATAGGTCCCGCAGTTGTGGTCACATAAAAGATTGTTTCCTTCTACACACGCCAAAGCTTAAACTACACCATCTCCAATCTGTTGGCCACGGAAATGCTGCCTTTCCGTCCGCCTGGTGGATACAGACGGTTTCCAAAAGCTGATGGCTGTTGCAGTCCCCCCAGTATCAGTTGCCCAGTCGCCATTACTTCTCTAAGAAGCTAAGCCTGCGCTACACCAGCATGTCGCAGACAGCATCACAAGTTCCTTGAAAAATATCTATGTCTGACAGGGTGCATTTCACCACAGACACCTGAACTAGTGTTACATGCACGCCGCCTAAGTTCAGATAGGGGCAAGACCGGTTACATGAATTCATTCGAATCCTGGGGGAACCGTTACTCAGGGCGACCATAGCCTGCAGCTTCTCTCAGGCACACGATAGATTCAGTTGCTGACCAGACACATCTGACAAAAGTCTTTATAAACGGTAGAACAGTAACATTTAATGAGGCACGGTCCGTGCAAAGCCAATGTCTCTTTGAGCAACAGGCTCCAGTAATAACAGTACAGTCTCCTTTGCAGCACAGCAGTACACAGTCTATTATCTGGTAGCACAGTACAGCACAGTTTTAATGCATACACAACCACAGGCTTTTCCTTCACAAGGACTCAATAGTACACAGTATTCGGAAACCTGCATTGGGAGAGGGAGGGGGGAAGGGTGTGATGAGAGAGAGGATCTCTATGACAGGAATCCTTCCAGTCCTTATCTTCCTGGCTGATAATACTCCACACTGTTAGCTCAGGGAGTCTAACTGATCCGTTTAGCTTCCTTCCTGACCTGAATTCTGTTTCCTTGCCTTCTGTGAGATACAGACCATAAGCCACCTTTCTCTTCAGCTCTGGCCAGACAGTAAACAACTTCCCCACAATCCCCCTGGGGCTCTGCTAAAACACTCCCCTTCTCCTGTGATTGTGTTAACCCCTCTAGTTGCTAGATGCTTCTGGAGCACAATACTTCCTGTCTCCTGTGCTTGTGTTACTTCTAATAGTTGCTGAATGCTTTTAAAGCAACAGCACTACTTCTGCATGTCACACTCTGCAACAGCACTACTTCTGCATGTTACACCAGTAAGCATGGCCAGGGGCGTTACATCCCACTAACTGGGCACTGGGTGACTCTGGTGGCTGTGGGGCAGGCGGGGAAGGGGCTGCTCCACAAGTCTTGGAATCTCCAAAGCTTGCGGGACAAACCTCTGTATCTAACACTTCCTCCACTTCTTCTGCCTCCTCCACCTCCTCTAGAGCCTCCACCTGTGCCCTCATCCCCTCCCTTAATAAGACACGCGTTTCAGCAGTACAGAGAGAATTCCCCCCACCTCCGTACTGCACAGCCATGGCTCACTGCAGTCAGGCAGTGTTTAAATGAATATGTCTTGGAGATTGCAGTCACAAAGCTTAAGAGTTGTGGACAGCTATCCAGGCCAAGTTTGAGCGATGGCTGTCTCCAGTGAACCTGGAGCCAGAGCTATATGCAATAACAGTGCGAACCTGGTGGCGGCCCTGCGCTTGAGCAACCACACACGTTCCTTGCATGGCTCATGTCCTCGAAGTGGTGGTATAGCAATTTCTCTGCCACTATCCCAGCCTGGATGCACCCGACACATGAGCGCCTTCTTGCTGCACTATCTGCAACATGATGCACTTATTGTTAGGGTTAGAAATAGTGCTGACTACTGGGTTGGCACTCTGTTAGATCTACTGTACAAATGGACATTTTGCCAGATGCTTACCCCCCCTGGAGTATCGAAACACGCTTGTAGACAATCTTAAGAGTGGTTTTCCCCAAGACAGCAATGAGGCACACAGTGTGCATCGCAGTTCTAGACTTCCCACCCCGGGAACATTGAGTCATCAACGCAAAAACTTTAGCAGCAACAGCGGTGTTAGTGGCAGAAGCAATTTCTGTGAGTCGTGTCACACATTTTTAGACCAGCCTGTGCACCAGCAGAACAGAGTACAAGTCTGACACAAAGTGAACGACTGGAGTAGATGGTACAGGAGTATCTCGAGCTCAATATCAATGCCATCAGGGAGGGTTTGGATCCTTTTACATTTTAGTCTTCAAAAATGGAAGAGTGGCTTGAGCTTGCCTGTCACACCTTGGAGGTTTTGTCATGCCCGGCAGCCAGCGTTCTCTCAGAATGTGTCTTCCGTGCTGCTGGTGGTGTCCTTACGGATAAGTGCATCTGGCTGTCCCCTGAAAGTGTAGACCTACCTTTCATCAAGATGAACAAGTCATGGATCTCCAAGGACTTTTGCACCCCAGTTGCAGACTGTACAGACTAGGCGATGGTGTAGTTTTTAGTGTGCTGCATTGATCTTGCGTTATTGCAGTCTGTGCCATGTGTGTCGTGGCTCCTCTGCCTGCTGTTGCTACTGCTGCTCATGTTACTAACAATTTTTTGAAATGTGGAGACTCCAAGTTGGGTCTCCATCTGGTGTGTTTCCTGTAGTGGAAGGGGTGTCAGAGCCCCATTATACTATTTATAATCTGAGGAAATTGATGCCACTTTAGTGGTGTGTGGCAATAATTTTTTGAAACATGGAGACTCCAAGTTGGGTCTCCTTCATGTGTGTTGCCTGTAGCAGTAGGCCTGCATTTACTTTCAGTCAACTACCTGTGTTATTACATTTTTCTAACATTAGTAGTCTATCAAGCTCAGGGGTGGATTAAGAGAAACCAGGGCCCCAGGCAATTTAGAAGGTGTAGGCCCCCCTATCCCTCCAGGTACCCGATGTATCACATGACGTGTCACACAATCCCTTTTTGATGGATCATGTGATAGGTCATGTGAGTAATACAGGTGCTCTGGTGCACATCTGTAGATGGAAAATGACAGAGATAGCGATGCATGTAGCGCACCACGCACATTTTTTCCTTATGTACAGCACTATACATAACATACTACTATACATAATAGAAATTTTCCCAATGGTCCACATGGGAAACTATGACTGTTGTGGAGGCCGAACCAACAGGCTGAAATTAATTCTGCACAATATTAATAATAACTAGTGTTGAGCGAGTATGTTCTATTAACCCTTTCGCCGAGTATGCTCGGGCCGAGCTCCGAGTATTTACAGCTGCTCTGTGATATGGTTGAATCGCTCCCGTGTGCATGATTTGCAACTGTTTGACAGCTTTATTACATGTGAGGAATGTCTATTTCTTACACATTCCTCACATGTAATAAAGCTGTCAAACAGTTGCAAATCATGCACACGGGAGCGATTCAAACATATCACCGAGCAGCTGTAAATACTCGGAGCTCGGCTCGAGCATACTCAGAACAGAACATACTCGCTCAACACTAATAATAACATATTAATTATAATTATTTTTTATATTAATTGCATGACTAAATATTGAGCAGAATTAAGTATGCTGACATCCCCGTATATATAGTATGAGACCCCATATAGTCCCCTACATACAATATGAGCCTCCACATAGCCCTCTACATACAATATGAGCCCCCACATAGCCCCTCTCAATGAAAAACCAAAACGATCAACCTATGGTGCCCTTATACATGTAAACCATAACAAAAAAATACCCTTAAAAATTGCACTATATTTAGCCAGTTTAAAAACCCATATACCTCATAGTTTCGTTTCTATGAACATGGACTACCTACAGTGGGGGAAATAAGTATTTGATCCCTTGCTGTTTTTGTAAGTTTGCCCACTGACAAAGACATGAACAGTCTATAATTTTAAGGGTAGGTTAATTTTAACATTGAGAGATAGAATATCCAAAAAAAAAATCAAGAAAATAACATTCTATAAATTAGATAATTTTTTTTGCATTTTGCAGTGAGAAATAAGTATTTGATCCCCTACAAACCATTATGAGTTCTGGCTCCTTCAGACCAGTTAGACGCTCCTAAGCAACTCGTTACCTGCATTAAAGACAGCTGTCTTACATAGTCACCTGTATAAAAGACTCCTGTCCACAGACTCAATTAATTAGTCAGACTCTAACCTCTACAACATGGGCAAGACCAAAGAGCTTTCTAAGGATGTCAGGGACAATATCATAGACCTGCACAAAGCTGGAATGTGCTACAAAACCATAAGTAAGACGCTGGGTGAGAAGGACACAACTGTTGGTGCAATAGTAAGAAAATGGAAGAAATACAAAATAACTATCAATCGACATCAATCTGAGGCACCATGCAAAATCTCACATCGTAGGGTATCCTTGATCATGAGGAATGTGAGAGATCAGCCTAAAATTACATGGGGGGAACTTGTTAATGATTTCAAGGCAGCTAGGACCACAGTCACCAAGAAAACCATTGGTAACACATTACGCCTTAAAGGTTTAAAATCCTGCAGTGCCCTCAAGGTCCTCCTGCTCAAGAAAGCACATGTGCAGGCTCGTCTGAAGTTTGCCAATGAACTCCTGGATGATTCTGTGAGATATTGGGAGAAGGTGCTGTGGTCAGATGAGACAAAAATTGAGATCTTTGTCATTAACTCAACTCGCCGTGTTTGGAGGAAGAAGAAGGATGAGTACAACCCTAAGAACATCTTCCCAACCGTGAAGCATGATGGGGGAAACATTATACTTTGGGAGTGCTTTTCTACAAAGGGGACATGACGACTACACTGTACTGAAGGGAAGATGGATGGGGTCATGTATCGCAAGATTTTGGCCAACATCCTCCTTCCCTCAGTAAGAGCATCAAAGATGGGTCGTGGCTGGGTTTTCCAGCAAGACAATGACCCAAAACATAGAGCCAAGGCAACAAAGGAGTGGCTCAAAAAGAAGCACAGTAAGGTCATGGAGTGGTCCAGCCCGTCTCCAGACCTTAATGCCATAGAAAACTTATGGAGGGAGTTGAAGCTCCGAGTTGTCAAGCAACAGCCTCAAAATCTTAATGATTTAGAGATGATCTGCAAAGAGGAGTGGACCAAAATTCCTTCTGACATGTGCGCAACCCTCATCATCAACTACAAAAAACTTCTGACTGCTGTGCTTGCCAACAAAGGTTTTGCCACAAAGTATTAAGTGTTGTTTGCCAGAGGGATCAAATACTTATTTCTCACTGCAAAATGCAAAAAAAATTATCTAATTTATACAATGTGATTATCATGATTTTTTTTTATATTCTATCTCTCAATGTTAAAATTAACCTACCCTTAAAATTATAGACTGCTCATGTTTTTGTCAGTGGGCAAACTTACAAAAACAGCAAGGGATCAAATAATTATTTCCCCCACTATATATATACCAGAAGTTTGCATACACTATATAAAAAGACACATATTCATGGTTTTTCTCAATATCTGACATGAAATCAGAATAAACCTTTCCTGTTTTAGGTCAATTAGGATTACCATAATTTTTAATATTTGCCAAATACCAGAATAATGAGAGAGAGAGAATTTTTTAAGGCATTTTTATTACTTACTGCAAAGTCAAAAGTTTACATACATTTCATTAGTATTTTGTACCATTGCCCTTAAACTGAATGACTTGGGTCAAACGTTTGGGATATCCTTCCACAAGCTTCTCACAATAGTTGGTCGGAATTTGGGCCCATTCCTCTTGACAAAACTGGTGTAACTGATCCAGGTTTGTATGTCGCCTTGCTTGCACCTGCCTTTTTAGCTTTGCCCATAAATTTTCAATAGGATTGAGATCAGGGCTTTGTGATGGCCACTCCAAAACATTGACGTTGTTATCCTTAAGCCACTTTATTACCATTTTGGCAGTATGCATCGGATCATTGTACATTTGGAAGACCCATTTCCGCCCAAGCTTTAGCTTTCTGGCTGATGTCTTGAGATGTTGCTTCAGTATTGCCACATAATCTTCTTTTCTCATGATGCCATCTATTTTGTGAAGTGCACCAGTCCCTCCTGCAGCAAAACAACCCCACAACATGATGCTGCCACCCCCTTGTTTCACAGTTGGGATGGTGTTCTTAGGCTTCCAAGCTTCTCCCTTTTTCCTCCAAGCGTAACGATGGTCATTATGCCCAAAAAGTTCAATTTTAGTTTCATCAGACCACAGGACATGTCTCCAAAAATGAAGGTCTTTGTTGCTGTGTGAATTTGCAAACATTAATCTGAATTGTTTATGTTTCTTTTGGAGTAATGGCTTCTTCCTGACTGAATGGCCTTTCAGCCCATGTTGATACAGTACTCGTTTCACTGTGGTTATTGACACAATCTTACCAGCTTCCGCAATCATCTTCACAAGGTCTTTTGCTTTTGTCCTTGGGTTGATATACACATGTCGGACCAAAGCACGTTCATCTCTAGGACACAGAACCAGTCTCCTTCCTGAGCGGTATGATGGCTGGACATTCCAATTTTGTTTGTACTTGCGTATAATTGTTTGTACAGATGAACGAGGCACCTTCAGGTATCTTGAAATTGTACCCAAGGATGAGCCAGACTTGTGCAAGTCCACAATTCTCTTCCTGATATCTTGGCTGATATCTTTAGACTGTAACGGGTCTGGGAGGCGGAACCTCTGAGCTACTATACAAGGGGCGGTCCTTGTAAGGGAGCGGGTGGCGACCAGGGAAGACGGGCAGGCAGTCACAGCAGGTGACCGGGACAGTCTCTGAGTGAACGGGCTGGAGGTCACGGCAAGTGACCGGGGCAGTCTCTGGATGAACGGGCAGGAGATCACGGCAAGTGACCGGGGCAGTCTCTGGATGAACGGGCAGGAGGTCACGGCAAGTGACCGGGGCAGTCTCTGGATGAACGGGCAGGAGGTCACGGCAAGTGACCGGGGCAGTCTCTGGGTAAAGGGTTGGTACGACCTGTGGCGGCTGATGGTAGACGTGAGCTCCCAGGTGAGCAGGCGAGAGTCTCTGGATAAACGGGTGGTCACAGCATGTGACGGCGGAGCCTCCAGGAAGACCAACAGACAGGCGGCAGATGAGCGCTCCCAGGTGAGCGGGCAGAAGTCACTGGACAGGCGGGTGGTCACAGCACGTGACGGCAGAGCCTCCAGGTAGGCTAGCAGACAGGCAGCAGATGAGCGCTCCCAGGTGAGCGGGCAGGAGTCACTGGACAGGCAGGTGGTCACTGCACGTGACGGCGGAGCCTCCAGGTAGGCTAGCAGGCAGGTAGCAGATGTGCGCTCCCAGGTGAGCGGGCAAGCTGGTCCATAGACAGACTGTCAGGAGTTGGAAGGCAGACCGTCGGACCTCAGGCAAGCAGGCAGGTAGCTGATGTGCGCTCCCAGGTGAGCGGGCAAGCTGGTCCTTAGACAGACTGACAGGAGTTGTAAGGCAGACCGTCGGACCTCAGGCTAGCAGGCAGGTAGCAGAATATCAGGCAGGAATAAGACAGCAAGCTGGCAGGAATCTGGCAAGTATCTGGCAGGTAACTGGCAACGGGACCTGAGGGCTGAAGCAGAGTAGTGAACAGTGCAACAACATTGCTCGGGCACCTCCATTTTGGAGGAGGTGCCTTATATATGGTGAAGTCCTCCGGCCATTGGCCGGGGACTCCTTAGGACGGCGCGCGCGGCCCCTTTAAGAGGGAGGGAGAGCGCGCGCGCCCTAGGCACAGTGGCCGGGAAGGAGCGCGCGCTGCCAGCAGAGCGGGAGGAGGACGCCGGGCACGGAGCAGAGCGGTGAGGGGAACAGCGTCCCTGCCTAGCAGAGGGCAGGGACGCCGGCGCTACATAGACTTTCCCATGATGCTATACAAAGAAGCAGTATGTTTCAGGTGTGCATTAAAATACATCCACAGGTGTGTCTTTAATTAACTCAGATGTTGCCAAAAAAATATCAGAAGCTTCCAAACACATGGCTTCATTATATGGGCAGTCCAAAATTGTTTAAATACATAGTAATCTTGGTGTATGTAAACTTTTGACTTTGCAGTAAGTAATAAAAATGCCTTAAAACATTCTCTCTCATTATTCTGGCATTTGGCAAATATTAAAAATGTTGGTAATCCTAATTGACCTAAAAGGGGAAAGGTTTATTTTGATTTCATGT